>NW_027228538.1:42097-167221 GCF_037783145.1 Equus przewalskii
TGCGCGGCAGGTGATTCCGTAGTGTCCGCCAGGTGGTTCTGGCGTAGCCGGCAGGTGATTTGGGCGTGTCCGGCAGGTGTTTCTGGCGAGTCGAGCAGGTGGCTCCGGCATGCTCGGCAGGTGCTTCCGGCGTCTCCGGCACTTGGTTCTGGTGTGTCTGAGATCTTGTTCCGGCATGTCCGGCAGATGATTCCGGAGTGTCTGCCAAGTGGTTCTGGCATACCCAGCAGGTGATTTTGGTGTGTCAGGTAGGTGGTACCGGTGAGTCGAGCAGGTGGTTCCGGCGTGCTCAGCAGGTGGTTCAGGCGGTTCTGGCAGGTGGTATCCGTCTGTTCGGGGTGTGGTTCCAGCATCTCATGAACACGTTTCTGGCACGTCTGAGATGTGGTTGCAGCCGGCCCGACAGGTGTTTCCGCAGTGTCCGCCAAGTCGTTCTGGCAGAGTTGGCAGGTGATTTTGGCATGACCGGCAGGTGGTTCCAGCAAGCCTGCAGGTGATTCCAAAGTGTTCACCAACTGGTTGTGGCGTAGCCGGCAGGTGATTTTTGCGTGACCGGCAGGTGGTTCTGGCGAGTCGAGCAGGTGGTTCCGGCGTGCTCGGCTGGTGCTTCCGGGGTCATTGGCACGGGGTTCTGGCATGTCTGAGAGGTGGTTCCTGCATGCCCGGCAAGTGATTCCGGAGTGTTCGCCAAGTGGTTCTGGCATAGTCTGCAGGTGATTTTGGCATGTCCAGCAGGTGGTTCAGGCGAGTTGAGCAGGTGGTTCCAACGTGCTTGGCAGGTGCTTCTGGCGTCTCCGGCACGTGTTTCTGGCACAACTGACTGGTGGTTCCGGCATGCCCGAAAGGTGATTCCGGTCTGTCCGGTAGGTGGTTCCAGCCTGCACGGCATGTGGTTCTGGTACGTCTCAGAGGTGGTTGCGCATGCCCAACAGGTGATTCCGGACTGTCCGCCACATGGTTCTGGCACGTCTGAGAGGTGGTTCCGGCATGCCCGGCAGGTCATCCCAGAGAGTCCTCCAAGTGGTTCTGGCATAACACGCAGGTGATTTTGGCGTGTCCGGCAGGTTGTTCCGTTGTGCTTGGCAGGTGGTTCAGGCTTGGCCGGCAGGTGGTTCCAGACTGTCCAGGACGTGTTTCCAGCTTCTCCGGCAGGTGGTTCTGGTACGTCTGAGAGGTGGTTCCGCCATGGCGGGCAGGTGATTCCGGACCGTCCCCCAGGTGGTTCTGGCATCGCCAGCAGTTGATATTGGCCTGTCCGGCATGTGGTTCCAGCGATTCGAACAGGTGGCTCTGGCGTGCTCGGCAGGTGGTTCCGGTCTGTCCGGTAGGTGGTTCCGGCGTGCACGGCACGTGGTTCTGGTACGTGTCAGAGGTGGTTGCGTATGCCCAACAGGTGATTCCGGACTGTCCGCCACGTGCTTCTGGCACGTCTGAGAGGTGGTTCCAACATGCCCGGCAGGTCATTTCGGAGAGTCGTCCAAGTGGTTCTGACGTAGCCCGCAGGTGATTTTGGCGTGTCCGTCAGGTGGTTCCGCCGTGCTCGGCAGGTGGTTCAGGCATGGCCGTCACGTGGTTCCAGTCTGTCCAGGACGTGTTTCCAGCTTCTCCGGCAGGTGGTTCTGGTACGTCTGAGAGGTGGTTCCGCCATGGCTGGCAGGTGATCCCGGACAGTCCCCCAGGAGGTTCTCGCATAGCCAGCAGTTGATACTGGCCTGTCCGGCAGGTGGTTCCAGCGAGTCGAACATGTGGCTCCGGCGTACTCGGCAGGTGGTTCCGGTCTGTCCGGTAGTTGATTCCGGCGTGTCCGGCACGTGCTTCCGGCACGTCTGAGAGGTGGTTCCGGCATGCGCGACAGGTGATTTCGGAGTGTCGGCCAGGTGGTTCTGGCGTACCCGGCAGGTGATTTTGGCGTGTCCGGCAGGTGTTTCTGGCGAGTCGAGCAGGTGGCTCCGGCATGCTCGGCAGGTGCTTCCGGCGTCTCCGGCACGTGGTTCTGGTGTGTCTGAGAGCTGGTTCCGGCATGTCCGGCAGATGATTCCGGAGTGTCCGCCAAGTGGTTCTGGCATACCCGGCTGGTGATTTGGGCATGTCAGGTAGGTGGTTCCGGCGAGTCGAGCAGGTGGCTCCGGCGTGCTCGGCAGGTTGTTCAGACGGGTCTGGCAGGTGTTTTCCGTCTGTTCGGGGTGTGGTTCCAGCATCTCATGAACACGTTTCTGCCACGTCTGAGATGTGGTTCCGGCCGGCCCGACAGGTGTTTCCACAGTGTCCGCCAAGCGGATCTAGCGTAGTTGGCACGTGAATTTGGCATCACCGGCAGGTGGTTCCAGGAAGCCCGGCAGGTGATTCCGAAGTGTTCCCCAACTGGTTGTGGCGTAGCCGGCAGGTGATTTCTGCGTGTCCGGCAGGTGGTTCTGGCGAGTCGAGCAGGTGGTACCGACGTGCTCGGCAGGTGCTTCCGGGGTCATTGGCACGTGGTTCTGGCATATCTGAGAGGTGGTTCCGGCATGCCCGGCAGGTGATTCCGGAGTGTTCGCCAAGTGTTTCCAGCGTAGCCGGCAGGTGATTTTGCATGTCCAGCGGTCGTTCCGGCGGGTCGAGCCGGTGGTTCCGGCGTGTCCGGCAGGTGGTTCTGTGGTGTCCGGCACGAGGTTCAGTCTGAGAGGCTGTGCCGGCATGCCCCTCACGTGATTCCGGCTTGTCCCCGAAGTGGTGCTGGTGTAGCGGGCAGGTGATTTTGGCGTGTCCGGCAGGTGGTTCAGGCGAGTTGAGCAGGTGGTTGCGACGTGCTCGGCAGGTGCTTCCGGCGTCTCCGGCATGTGTTTCTGGCACATCTGACTGGTGGTTCCGGCATGCCCAAAAGTTGATTCCGGTCTGTCCGGTAGGTGGTTCCGGCGTGCACGGCACGTGGTTCTGGTACGTCTCAGAGGTGGTTGCTTATGCCCAACAGGTGATTCCGGACTGTCCGCCACGTGCTTCTGGCACGTCTGAGAGGTGGTTCCAACATGCCCGGCAGGTCATTTCGGAGAGTCGTCCAAGTGGTTCTGGCGTAGCCCGCAGGTGATTTTGGCGTGTCTGGCAGGTGGTTCCGCCGTGCTCGGCAGGTGGTTCCGGCATGGCCGTCACGTGGTTCCAGTCTGTTCAGGACGTGTTTCCAGCTTCTCCGGCAGGTGGTTCTGGTGCGTCTGAGAGGTAGTTCCGCCATGGTTGGGAGGTGATCCCGGACTGTCCCCCACGTGGTTCTGGCATAGCCAGCAGTTGATATTGGTCGGTCCGGCAGGTGGTTCCAGCGAGTTGAACAGGTGGCTCCGGCGTGCTCGGCAGGTGGTTCCGGTCTGTCCGGTAGGTGATTCCGGCGTGTCTGGCACGTGCTTCCGGCACGTCTGAGAGGTGGTTCCGGCATGCGCGACAGGTGATTTCGGAGTGTCCGCCAGGTGGTTCTGGCGTACCCGGCAGGTGATTTTGGCGGGTCCGGCAGGTGTTTCTGGCGAGTCGAGCAGGTGGCTCCGGCATGCTCGGCAGGTGCTTCCGGCGTCTCCGGCACTGGTTCTGGTGTGTCTGAGAGCTGGTTCCGGCATGTCCGGCAGATGATTCCGGAGTGTCCGCCAAGGGGTTCTGGCATACCCGGCTTGTGATTTGGGCATGTCAGGTAGGTGGTTCCGGCGAGTCAAGCAGGTGGCTCCGGCGTGCTCGGCAGGTTGTTCAGACGGGTCTGGCAGATGTTTCCCGTCTGTTCGGGGTGTGGTTCCAGCATCTCATGCACATGGTTCTGACACGTCTGAGATGTGGTTCCAGCCGGCCCGACAGGTGTTTCCACAGTGTCCGCCAAGTGGTACTGGCGTAGTTGGCAGGTGATTTTGGCATGACCGGCAGGTGGTTCCAGCAAGCCCGGCAGGTGATTCCGAAGTATTCCCCAACTGGTTGTGGCGTAGCTGGCATGTGATTTCTGCGTGTCCGGCAGGTGGTTCTGGCGAGTCGAGCAGGTCGTTCTGGCGTGCTCGGCAGGTGCTTCCGGGGTCATTGGCACGTGGTTCTGGCATATCTGAGAGGTGGTTCCGGCATGCCCGGCAGGTGATTCCGGAGTGTTCGCCAAGTGTTTGCGGCGTAGCCGGCAGGTGATTTTGCATGTCCAGCGGTCGTTCCTGCGGGTCGAGCCGGTGGTTCCGGCGTGTCCGGCAGGTGGTTCCGGTCTGTCCGGCAGGTGGTTCTGTGGTGTCCGGCACGAGGTTCAGTCTGAGAGGCTGTGCCGGCATGCCCCTCACGTGATTCCGGCTTGTCCCCGAAGTGGTGCTGGTGTAGCGGGCAGGTGATTTTGGCGTGTCCGGCAGGTGGTTCAGGCGAGTTGAGCAGGTGGTTGCGACGTGCTCGGCAGGTGCTTCCGGCGTCTCCGGCACGTGTTTCTGGCACATCTGACTGGTGGTTCCGGCATGCCCAAAAGTTGATTCCGGTCTGTCCGGTAGGTGGTTCCGGCGTGCCCGGCACGTGGTTCTGGTACGTCTCAGAGGTGGTTGCGTATGCCCAACAGGTGATTCCAGACTGTCCGCCATGTGCTTCTGGCACGTCTGAGAGGTGGTTCCGCCATGGCTGGCAGGTGATTCCGGACCGTCCCCCAGGTGGTTCTGGCATAGCCAGCAGTTAATATTGGCCTGACCGGCAGGTGGTTCCAGCGAGTCGAACAGGTGGCTCCGGCGTGCTCGGCAGGTGGTTCCGGTCTGTCCGGTAGGTGATTCCGGCGTGTCCGGCACGTGCTTCCGGCACGTCTGAGAGGTGGTTCCGGCATGCGCGACATGTGATTTCGGAGTGTCCGGCAGGTGTTTCTGGCGAGTCTAGCAGGTGGCTCCGGCATGCTCGGCAGGTGCTTCCGGCGTCTCCGGCACGTGGTTCTGGTGTGTCTGAGAGCTGGTTCCGGCATGTCCGGCAGATGATTCCGGAGTGTCCGCCAAGTGGTTCTGGCATACCCGGCTGGTGATTTGGGCATGTCAGGTAGGTGGTTCCGGCGAGTCGAGCAGGTGGCTCCGGCGTGCTCGGCAGGTTGTTCAGACGGGTCTGGCAGGTGTTTTCCGTCTGTTCGGGGTGTGGTTCCAGCATCTCATGCACATTGTTCTGGCACGTCTGAGATGTGGTTCCGGCCGGCCCGACAGGGGTTTCCACAGTGTCCGCCAAGTGGTACTGGCGTAGTTGGCAGGTGATTTTGGCATGACCGGCAGGTGGTTCCAGCAAGCCCGGCAGGTGATTCCGAAGTGTTCCCCAACTGGTTGTGGCGTAGCCGGCAGGTGATTTTTGCGTGTCCGGGAGGTGGTTCTGGCGAGTCGAGCAGGTGGTTCCGGCGTGCTCGGCAGGTGCTTCCGGGGTCATTGGCACGTGGTTCTGGCATATCTGAGAGGTGGTTCCGGCATGCCCGGCAGGTGATTCCGGAGTGTTCGCCAAGTGTTTCCGGCGTAGCCGGCAGGTGATTTTGCATGTCCAGCGGTCGTTCCGGCGGGTCGAGCCGGTGGTACCGGTGTGTCCGGCAGGTGGTTCCGGTCTGTCCGGCAGGTGGTTCTGTGGTGTCCGGCACGAGGTTCAGTCTGAGAGGCTGTGCCGGCATGCCCCTCACGTGATTCCGGCTTGTCCCCGAAGTGGTGCTGGTGTAGCGGGCAGGTGATTTTGGCGTGTCCGGCAGGTGGTTCAGGCGAGTTGAGCAGGTGGTTGCGACGTGCTCGGCAGGTGCTTCCGGCGTCTCCAGCACGTGTTTCTGGCACATCTGACTGGTGGTTCCGGCATGCCCAAAAGTTGATTCCGGTCTGTCCGGTAGGTGATTCCGGCGTGCACGGCACGTGGTTCTGGTACGTGTCAGAGGTGGTTGCGTATGCCCAACAGGTGATTCCGGACTGTCCGCCACGTGCTGCTGGCACGTCTGAGAGGTGGTTCCAACATGCCCGGCAGGTCATTTCGGATTGTCGTCCTAGTGGTTCTGGCGTAGCCCACAGGTGATTTTGGCATGACTGGCAGGTGGTTCCAGCAAGCCTGGCAGGTGATTCCAAAGTGTTCACCAACTGGTTGTGGCGTAGCCGGCAGGTGATTTTTGCGTGATCGGCAGGTGGTTCTGGCGAGTCGAGCAGGTGGTTCCGGCGTGCTCGGCTGGTGCTTCCGGGGTCATTGGCACGGGGTTCTGGCATGTCTGAGAGGTGGTTCCTGCATGCCCGGCAAGTGATTCCAGAGTGTTCGCCAAGTGGTTCTGGCATAGTCGGCAGGTGATTTTGGCATGTCTGGCAGGATGTTCAGGCGAGTTGAGCAGGTGGTTCCAACGTGCTTGGCAGGTGCTTCCGGCGTCTCCGACACGTGTTTCTGGCACATCTGACAGGTGGTTCCGGCATGCCCGAAAGGTGATTCCGGTCTGTCCGGTAGGTGGTTCCAGCCTGCACGGCATGTGGTTCTGGTACGTCTCAGAGGTGGTTGCGCATGCCCAACAGGTGATTCCGGACTGCCCGCCACATGGTTCTGGCACGTCTGAGCGGTGGTTCCGGCATGCCCGGCAGGTCATCCCAGAGAGTCCTCCAAGTGGTTCTGGCATAACACGCAGGTGATTTTGGCGTGTCTGGCAGGTTGTTCCGTTGTGCTTGGCAGGTGGTTCAGGCTTGGCCGGCAGGTGGTTTCAGACTGTCCAGGACATGTTTCCAGCTTCTCCGGCAGGTGGTTCTGGCACGTCTGAGAGGTGGTTCCAACATGCCCGGCAGGTCATTTCGGATTGTCGTCCTAGTGGTTCTGGCGTAGCCCACAGGTGATTTTGGCATGACTGGCAGGTGGTTCCAGCAAGCCTGGCAGGTGATTCCAAAGTGTTCACCAACTGGTTGTGGCGTAGCCGGCAGGTGATTTTTGCGTGATCGGCAGGTGGTTCTGGCGAGTCGAGCAGGTGGTTCCGGCGTGCTCGGCTGGTGCTTCCGGGGTCATTGGCACGGGGTTCTGGCATGTCTGAGAGGTGGTTCCTGCATGCCCGGCAAGTGATTCCAGAGTGTTCGCCAAGTGGTTCTGGCATAGTCGGCAGGTGATTTTCGCATGTCCGGCAGGATGTTCAGGCGAGTTGAGCAGGTGGTTCCAACGTGCTTGGCAGGTGCTTCCGGCGTCTCCGGCACGTGTTTCTGGCACATCTGACAGGTGGTTCCGGCATGCCCGAAAGGTGATTCCGGTCTGTCCGGTAGGTGGTTCCAGCCTGCACGGCATGTGGTTCTGGTACGTGTCAGAGGTGGTTGCGCATGCCCAACAGGTGATTCCGGTCTGTCCGCCACATGGTTCTGGCACGTCTGAGCGGTGGTTCCGGCATGCCCGGCAGGTCATCCCAGAGAGTCCTCCAAGTGGTTCTGGCATAACACGCACGTGATTTTGGCGTGTCTGGCAGGTTGTTCCGTTGTGCTTGGCAGGTGGTTCAGGCTTGCCCGGCAGGTGGTTCCAGACTGTCCAGGACATGTTTCCAGCTTCTCCGGCAGGTGGTTCTGGTACGTCTGAGAGGTGGTTCCGCCATGGCTGGCAGGTGATTCCGGACCGTCCCCCAGGTGGTTCTGGCATAGCCAGCAGTTGATATTGGTCTGTCCGGCAGGTGGTTCCAGCAAGTTGAACAGGTGGCTCCGGCGTGCTCGGCAGGTGGTTCCGGTCTGTCCAGTAGGTGATTCCGGCGTGTCCGGCACGTGCTTCCGGCACGTCTGAGAGGTGGTTCCGGCATGCGCGACAGGTGATTTCGGAGTGTCCGCCAGGTGGTTCTGGCGTACCCGGCAGGTGATTTTGGCGGGTCCGGCAGGTGTTTCTGGCGAGTCGAGCAGGTGGCTCCGGCATGCTCGGCAGGTGCTTCCGGCGTCTCCGGCACTGGTTCTGGGGTGTCTGAGAGCTGGTTCCGGCATGTCCGGCAGATGATTCCGGAGTGTCCGCCAAGGGGTTCTGGCATACCCGGCTTGTGATTTGGGCATGTCAGGTAGGTGGTTCCGGCGAGTCAAGCAGGTGGCTCCGGCGTGCTCGGCAGATTGTTCAGACGGGTCTGGCAGGTGTTTCCCGTCTGTTCGGGGTGTGGTTCCAGCATCTCATGCACATGGTTCTGACACGTCTGAGATGTGGTTCCGGCCGGCCCGACAGGTGTTTCCACAGTGTCCGCCAAGTGGTACTGGCGTAGTTGGCAGGTGATTTTGGCATGACCGGCAGGTGGTTCCAGCAAGCCCGGCAGGTGATTCCGAAGTATTCCCCAACTGGTTGTGGCGTAGCTGGCATGTGATTTCTGCGTGTCCGGCAGGTGGTTCTGGCGAGTCGAGCAGGTCGTTCTGGCGTGCTCGGCAGGTGCTTCCGGGGTCATTGGCACGTGGTTCTGGCATATCTGAGAGGTGGTTCCGGCATGCCCGGCAGGTGATTCCGGAGTGTTCGCCAAGTGTTTGCGGCGTAGCCGGCAGGTGATTTTGCATGTCCAGCGGTCGTTCCTGCGGGTCGAGCCGGTGGTTCCGGCGTGTCCGGCAGGTGGTTCCGGTCTGTCCGGCAGGTGGTTCTGTGGTGTCCGGCACGAGGTTCAGTCTGAGAGGCTGTGCCGGCATGCCCCTCACGTGATTCTGGCTTGTCCCCGAAGTGGTGCTGGTGTAGCGGGCAGGTGATTTTGGCGTGTCCGGCAGGTGGTTCAGGCGAGTTGAGCAGGTGGTTGCGACGTGCTCGGCAGGTGCTTCCGGCGTCTCCGGCACGTGTTTCTGGCACATCTGACTGGTGGTTCCGGCATGCCCAAAAGTTGATTCCGGTCTGTCCGGTAGGTGGTTCCGGCGTGCCCGGCACGTGGTTCTGGTACGTCTCAGAGGTGGTTGCGTATGCCCAACAGGTGATTCCGGACTGTCCGCCATGTGCTTCTGGCACGTCTGAGAGGTGGTTCCGCCATGGCTGGCAGGTGATTCCGGACCGTCCCCCAGGTGGTTCTGGCATAGCCAGCAGTTAATATTGGCCTGACCGGCAGGTGGTTCCAGCAAGCCCGGCAGGTGATTCCGAAGTGTTCCCCACCTGGTTGTGGCGTTGCCGACAGGTGCTTCTGGCGTCTCCGGCACGTGTTTCTGGCACATCTGACTGGTGGTTCCGGCATGCCCAAAAGTTGATTCCGGTCTGTCCGGTAGGTGGTTCCGGCGTGCACGGCACGTGGTTCTGGTACGTCTCAGAGGTGGTTGCGTATGCCCAACAGGTGATTCCGGACTGTCCGCCACGTGCTTCTGGCACGTCTGAGAGGTGGTTCCAACATGCCCGGTAGGTCATTTCGGAGAGTCGTCCAAGTGGTTCTGGCGTAGCCCGCAGGTGATTTTGGCGTGTCAGGGAGGTGGTACCGGTGAGTCGAGCAGGTGGTTCCGGCGTGCTCAGCAGGTGGTTCAGGCGGTTCTGGCAGGTGGTATCCGTCTGTTCGGGGTGTGGTTCCACCATCTCATGAACACGTTTCTGGCACGTCTGAGATGTGTTTCCAGCCGGCCCGACAGGTGTTTCCGCAGTGCCCGCCAAGCGGTTCTGGCGTAGTTGGCAGGTGATTTTGGCATGACTGGCAGGTGGTTCCAGCAAGCCTGGCAGGTGATTCCAAAGTGTTCCCCAACTGGTTGTGGCGTAGCCGGCAGGTGATTTTTGCGTGATCGGCAGGTGGTTCTGGCGAGTCGAGCAGGTGGTTCCGGCGTGCTCGGCTGGTGCTTCCGGGGTCATTGGCACGGGGTTCTGGCATGTCTGAGAGGTGGTTCCTGCATGCCCGGCAAGTGATTCCGGAGTGTTCGCCAAGTGGTTCTGGCATAGTCGGCAGGTGATTTTGGCATGTCCGGCAGGATGTTCAGGCGAGTTGAGCAGGTGGTTCCAACGTGCTTGGCAGGTGCTTCCGGCGTCTCCGGCACGTGTTTCTGGCACATCTGACAGGTGGTTCCGGCATGCCCGAAAGGTGATTCCGGTCTGTCCGGTAGGTGGTTCCAGCCTGCACGGCATGTGGTTCTGGTACGTCTCAGAGGTGGTTGCGCATGCCCAACAGGTGATTCCGGACTGTCCGCCACATAGTTCTGGCACGTCTGAGAGGTGGTTCCGGCATGCCCGGCAGGTCATCCCAGAGAGTCCTCCAAGTGGTTCTGGCATAACACGCAGGTGATTTTGGCGTGTCTGGCAGGTTGTTCCGTTGTACTTGGCAGGTGGTTCAGGCTTGGCCGGCAGGTGGTTCCAGACTGTCCAGGACGTGTTTCCAGCTTCTCCGGCAGGTGGTTCTGGTACGTCTGAGAGGTGGTTCCGCCATGGCTGGCAGGCGATTCCGGACCGTCCCCCAGGTGGTTCTGGCATAGCCAGCAGTTGATATTGGCCTGTCCGGCAGGTGGTTCCAGCGAGTCGAACAGGTGGCTCCGTCGTTCTTGGCAGGTGGTTCCGGTCTGTCCGGTAGGCGATTCCAGCGTGTCCGGCACGCGCTTCCGGCACGTCTGAGAGGTGGTTCCGGCATGCGTGACAGGTGATTTCGGAGTGTCCGCCAGGTGGTTCTGGCGTACCCGGCAGGTGATTTTGGCGTGTCCGGCAGGTGTTTCTGGCGAGTCGAGCAGGTGGCTCCCGCATGCTCGGCAGGTGCTTCCGGCGTCTCCGGCACGTGGTTCTGGTGTGTCTGAGAGCTGGTTCCGGCATGTCCGGCAGATGATTCCGGAGTGTCCGCTAAGTGGTTCTGGCATACCCGGCTGGTGATTTGGGCATGTCAGGTAGGTGGTTCCGGCGAGTCGAGCAGGTGGCTCCGGCGTGCTCGGCAGATTGTTCAGACGGGTCTGGCAGGTGTTTCCCGTCTGTTCGGGGTGTGGTTCCAGCATCTCATGCACATGGTTCTGACACGTCTGAGATGTGGTTCCGGCCGGCCCGACAGGTGTTTCCACAGTGTCCGCCAAGTGGTACTGGCGTAGTTGGCAGGTGATTTTGGCATGACCGGCAGGTGGTTCCAGCAAGCCCGGCAGGTGATTCCGAAGTATTCCCCAACTGGTTGTGGCGTAGCTGGCATGTGATTTCTGCGTGTCCGGCAGGTGGTTCTTGCGAGTCGAGCAGGTCGTTCTGGCGTGCTCGGCAGGTGCTTCCGGGGTCATTGGCACGTGGTTCTGGCATATCTGAGAGGTGGTTCCGGCATGCCCGGCAGGTGATTCCGGAGTGTTCGCCAAGTGTTTGCGGCGTAGCCGGCAGGTGATTTTGCATGTCCAGCGGTCGTTCCTGCGGGTCGAGCCGGTGGTTCCGGCGTGTCCGGCAGGTGGTTCCGGTCTGTCCGGCAGGTGGTTCTGTGGTGTCCGGCACGAGGTTCAGTCTGAGAGGCTGTGCCGGCATGCCCCTCACGTGATTCTGGCTTGTCCCCGAAGTGGTGCTGGTGTAGCGGGCAGGTGATTTTGGCGTGTCCGGCAGGTGGTTCAGGCGAGTTGAGCAGGTGGTTGCGACGTGCTCGGCAGGTGCTTCCGGCGTCTCCGGCACGTGTTTCTGGCACATCTGACTGGTGGTTCCGGCATGCCCAAAAGTTGATTCCGGTCTGTCCGGTAGGTGGTTCCGGCGTGCCCGGCACGTGGTTCTGGTACGTCTCAGAGGTGGTTGCGTATGCCCAACAGGTGATTCCAGACTGTCCGCCATGTGCTTCTGGCACGTCTGAGAGGTGGTTCCGCCATGGCTGGCAGGTGATTCCGGACCGTCCCCCAGGTGGTTCTGGCATAGCCAGCAGTTAATATTGGCCTGACCGGCAGGTGGTTCCAGCGAGTCGAACAGGTGGCTCCGGCGTGCTCGGCAGGTGGTTCCGGTCTGTCCGGTAGGTGATTCCGGCGTGTCCGGCACGTGCTTCCGGCACGTCTGAGAGGTGGTTCCGGCATGCGCGACATGTGATTTCGGAGTGTCCGGCAGGTGTTTCTGGCGAGTCTAGCAGGTGGCTCCGGCATGCTCGGCAGGTGCTTCCGGCGTCTCCGGCACGTGGTTCTGGTGTGTCTGAGAGCTGGTTCCGGCATGTCCGGCAGATGATTCCGGAGTGTCCGCCAAGTGGTTCTGGCATACCCGGCTGGTGATTTGGGCATGTCAGGTAGGTGGTTCCGGCGAGTCGAGCAGGTGGCTCCGGCGTGCTCGGCAGGTTGTTCAGACGGGTCTGGCAGGTGTTTTCCGTCTGTTCGGGGTGTGGTTCCAGCATCTCATGCACATTGTTCTGGCACGTCTGAGATGTGGTTCCGGCCGGCCCGACAGGGGTTTCCACAGTGTCCGCCAAGTGGTACTGGCGTAGTTGGCAGGTGATTTTGGCATGACCGGCAGGTGGTTCCAGCAAGCCCGGCAGGTGATTCCGAAGTGTTCCCCAACTGGTTGTGGCGTAGCCGGCAGGTGATTTTTGCGTGTCCGGGAGGTGGTTCTGGCAAGTCGAGCAGGTGGTTCCGGCGTGCTCGGCAGGTGCTTCCGGGGTCATTGGCACGTGGTTCTGGCATATCTGAGAGGTGGTTCCGGCATGCCCGGCAGGTGATTCCGGAGTGTTCGCCAAGTGTTTCCGGCGTAGCCGGCAGGTGATTTTGCATGTCCAGCGGTCGTTCCGGCGGGTCGAGCCGGTGGTACCGGCGTGTCCGGCAGGTGGTTCCGGTCTGTCCGGCAGGTGGTTCTGTGGTGTCCGGCACGAGGTTCAGTCTGAGAGGCTGTGCCGGCATGCCCCTCACGTGATTCCGGCTTGTCCCCGAAGTGGTGCTGGTGTAGCGGGCAGGTGATTTTGGCGTGTCCGGCAGGTGGTTCAGGCGAGTTGAGCAGGTGGTTGCGACGTGCTCGGCAGGTGCTTCCGGCGTCTCCGGCATGTGTTTCTGGCACATCTGACTGGTGGTTCCGGCATGCCCAAAAGTTGATTCCGGTCTGTCCGGTAGGTGGTTCCGGCGTGCCCGGCACGTGGTTCTGGTACGTGTCAGAGGTGGTTGCGTATGCCCAACAGGTGATTCCGGACTGTCCACCACGTGCTGCTGGCACGTCTGAGAGGTGGTTCCGCCATGGCTGGCAGGTGATTCCGGACCGTCCCCCAGGTGGTTCTGGCATAGCCAGAAGTTAATATTGGCCTGACCGGCAGGTGGTTCCAGCGAGTCGAACAGGTGGCTCCGGCGTGCTCGGCAGGTGGTTCCGGTCTGTCCGGTAGGTGATTCCGGCGTGTCCGGCACGTGCTTCTGGCACGTCTGAGAGGTGGTTCCGGCATGGGCGACAGGTGATTTCGGAGTGTCCGCCAGGTGGTTCTGGCGTACCCGGCAGGTGATTTTGGCGTGTCCGGCAGGTGTTTCTGGCGAGTCGAGCAGGTGGCTCCCGCATGCTCGGCAGGTGCTTCCGGCGTCTCCGGCACGTGGTTCTGGTGTGTCTGAGAGCTGGTTCCGGCATGTCAGGCAGATTATTCCGGAGTATCCGCCAAGTGGTTCTGGCATACCCGGCTGCTGATTTGGGCATGTCAGGTAGGTGGTTTCGGCGAGTCGAGCAGGAGGCTCCGGCGTGCTCGGCAGGTTGTTCAGACGGGTCTGGCAGGTGTTTTCCGTCTGTTCGGGGTGTGGTTCCAGCATCTCATGCACATGGTTCTGGCACGTCTGAGACGTGGTTCCGGCCGGCCCGACAGGTGTTTCCACAGTGTCCGCCAAGTGGTACTGGCGTAGTTGGCAGGTGATTTTGGCATGACCGGCAGGTGGTTCCAGCAAGCCCGGCAGGTGATTCCGAAGTGTTCCCCAACTGGTTGTGGCGTAGACGGCAGGTGATTTCTGCGTGTCCGGCAGGTGGTTCTGGCGAGTCGAGCAGGTGGTTCCGGCGTGCTCGGCAGGTGCTTCCGGGGTCATTGGCACGTGGTTCTGGCATATCTGAGAGGTGGTTCCGGCATGCCCGGCAGGTGATTCCGGAGTGTTCGGAAGTGTTTCCGGCGTAGCCGGCAGGTGATTTTGCATGTCCAGCGGTCGTTCCGGCGGGTCGAGCCGGTGGTTCCGGCGTGTCCGGCAGGTGGTTCCGGTCTGTCCGGCAGGTGGTTCCGGCATGCCCGGCAGGTGATTCCGGAGTGTTAGCCAAGTGGTTCTGGCATACCTAGCAGGTGATTTTGGCATGTCAGGGAGGTGGTACCGGTGAGTCGAGCACGTGGTTCCGGCGTGCTCAGCAGGTGGTTCAGGCGGTTCTGGCAGGTGGTATCCGTCTGTTCGGGGAGTGGTTCCAGCATCTCATGAACACGTTTCTGGCACGTCTGAGATGTGGTTCCAGCCGGCCCGACAGGTGTTTCCGCAGTGTCCGCCAAGCAGTTCTGGCGTAGCCGGCAGTTGATTTCTGCGTGTCCGGCAGGTGGTTCTGGCGAGTCGAGCATGTGGTTCCGGCGTGCTCGGCTGGTGCTTCCGGGGTCATTGGCACGTGGTTCTGGCACCTCTGAGAGGTGGTTCCGGCATGTCCGGCAGGTGGTTCCGGAGTGTCTGCCGAGAGTTTCTGGCGTAGTCGGCAGGTGATTCTGGCGTGTCCAGCATGTGGTTCTGGGGAGTCGATCAGGTGGTTCCGGCATACTCGGCAGGTGGTACCGGCGTGTCCAGAACATGGTTCTGGCAAGCATGAGAGGTGGTTCCGGTTTGCCCGACAGGTGATTCCGGAGTGTTCGCCAAGTGGTTCTGGCGTAGCCGGCAGGTCATTTTGCATGTCCGGGGGTGGTTCTGGCGAGTCAAGTCGGTGGTTCCGGCGTGTCCGGCAGGTGGTTCCGGTCTGTCCGGCAGGTGGTTCTGGCGTGTCCGGCACGAGGTTCTGGCACGTCTGAGAGTTGGTTCCGGCATGCCCGACAGGTGATTCCGGAGAGTCCGCCACGTGGTTCTGGCGTACCCGGCAGGTGATTTTGGCGTGTCTGGCAGGTGTTTCTTGCAAGTCGAGCATGTGGCTCAGGCATGATCAGCAGGTGCTTCCGGCGTGTCTGGCACGTGGTTGTGGTGTGTCTGAGAGCTGGTTCTGGCATGTCCGGCAGATGATTCCGGAGTGTCCACCAAGTGGTTGTGGCATACCCGGCAGGTGATTTTAGCGTGTCAGGTAGGTGGTTCCAGCGAGTCGAGTAGGTGGTTCCGGCGTGCTCGGCAGGTGGTTCAGGCGGGTCTGGCAGGTGGTTTCGGTCTGTTCCGGGTGTGGTTCGGGCATCTCAGGCACATGGTTCTGGCACGTTTGATAGGTGGTTCCGGCCGGCGCGACAGGTGTTTCCATGGTGTCCGCCAAGTGGTTATGGCATAGCTGGCAGGTGATGTTGGCGTGACCGGCAGGTGGTTCCAGCCAGCCCGGCAGGTGATACCGGAGTGTTCGCGAAGTGGTTCTGGCGTAGCTGGCAGGTGATATTGCATGTCCGGCAATGGTTCCGGCGAGTCGAGCCGGTGGTTCCGGAATGTCCGGCAGGTGGTTCCGGCATGTCCGGCAGGTGGTTCCGGCATGTGCAGCACGTGGTTCCAGCATGCCCGGCAGGTGATTCCGGAGTGTCCGGCATGTGGTTCTGGCACCTCTGAGAGGTGGTTCCGGGATGCCCGGCAGGTGATACCGGGTGTTCGCCAAGTGTTTCTGGCATACCCGGCAGGTGATTTTGGCATGTCCGACAGGTGTTTCTTGCGAGTCGAGCAGGTGGCTCAGGCATGCTCAGCTGGTGCTTCCGGCGTCTCTGGCACGTGGTTCTGGTGTGTCTGAGACCTGGTTCTGGCATGTCCGGCAGATGATTCCGGAGTGTCCACCAAGTGGTTCTGGTATACCTGGCAGGTGATTTGGCGTGTCAGGAAGTTGGTTCCGGCTAGTTGAGCAGGTGGATCAGGCGTGCTCGCCAGGGGTTTCAGGCGGGTCTGGCAGGTGGTTTCGGTCTGTTCGGGGAGTGGTTCCGGCATCTCAGGCACATGGTTCTGGCACGTCTGAGAGGTGGTTGCGGCCGGCCCGACAGGTGTTTCCGGAGTGTCCGCCAAGTGGTTCTGGCGTAGCTGAAAGGTGATGTTGGCGTGACCGGCAGGTGGTTCCAGCCAGCCCGGCAGATGATTCCGGAGTGTCTGCCGCGTGGTTCTGGCTTAGCTGGCAGGTGATTTTGCCGTGTCCAGCAGGTGGTTCCGGCAAGCTCGGCAGGTGGTACCGGCGTGTCCGGAACATGGTTCTGGCACGTCTGAGAGATGGTTCCGGCATGCCCGGCAGGTGATTCCGGAGTGTCCGGCATGTGGTTCTGGCACCTCTGAGAAGTGGTTCCGGCATGCCCGGCAGGTGGTTCCGGAGTGTCTGCCGAGTGGTTCTGGCGTAGCCGGCAGGTGATTCTGGTGTGTCCAGCAGGTAGTTCTGGGGAGTGGATCAGGTGGTTCCGGCATACTCGGCAGGTGGTACCGGCGTGTCCAGAACATGGTTCTGGCAAGTCTGAGAGGTGGTTCCGGCATGCCCGACAGGTGATTCCGGAGTGTTCGCCAAGTGGTTCTGGCGTAGCTGGCATGTCATATTGCATGTCCGGCGGTGGTTCCGGCGAGTCGAGCCGGTGGTTCCGGCGTGTCCGGCAGGTGGTTCCGGTCTGTCCGGCAGGTGGTTCTGGCGTGTCCGGCACGAGGTTCTGGCACGTCTGAGAGTTGCTTCTGGCATGCCCGACATGTGATTCAGGAGTGTCAGCCACGTGGTTCTGGCGTACCCGGCAGGTGATTTTGGCGTGTCTGGCAGGTGTTTCTTGCAAGTTGAGCTTTTGGCTCAGGCATGATCAGCAGGTGCTTCCGGCGTGTTCGGCACATGGTTCCGGTGTGTCTGAGAGCTGGTTCTGGCATGTCCGGCAGATGATTCCTGAGTGTCCACCAAGTGGTTGTGGCATACCCGGCAGGTGATTTTAGCGTGTCAGGTAGGTGGTTCCGGCGAGTCGAGTAGGTGGTTCCGGCGTGCTCGGCAGGTGGTTTCTGTCTGTTCTGGGTGTGGTTCCGGCATCTCAGGCACATGGTACTGGCACGTCAGATAGGTGGTTCTGAGCGGCCCGACAGGTGTTTCCATGGTGTCCGCCTAGTGGTTCTGGCACAGCTGGCAGGTGATGTTGGCATGACCGGCAGGTGGTTCCAGCCAGCTCGGCAGGTGATTCCGAAGAGTTCACCAAATAGTTGTGGCGTAGCCGGGAGGTGATTTTGGCGTGTCCAGCAGGTGGTTTTGGCGAGTCGAGCAGGTGGTTCTGGCGTGCTCGGCAGGTGCTTCTGGTGTCATTGGCATGTGGTTCCGGCATGTCTGAGAGGTGGTTCCGCCATGCCCGGCAGGTGATTCTGGAGTGTTCACCAAGTGGTTCTGGCGTAGCCGGCAGGTGATTTTGCATGGCCGGCAATGGTTCCGGCGAGTCGAGCCGGTGGTTCCGGCATGTCCGGCAGGTGGTTCCGGCGTGCCCGGCAGGTGGTTCAGGCGCGTCTGGCAGTTGGTTTCGGTCTGTTCGGAGTGTGGTTCCGGCATCTCAGGCACATGGTTCTGGTACGTCTGAGAGGTGGTTCCGGCCGGCCCGACAGGTGTTTCCGGAGTGTCCGCCAAGTAGTTCCGGCGTAGCTGAAAGGTGATGTTCGCGTGACGGGCAGGTGGTTCCAGCCAGCCCGGCAGGTGATTCCGGAGTGTCTGCCGCGTGGTTCTGGCGTAGCCGACATGTGCTTTTGGCGTGTCCAGCAGGTGGTTCCGGCGAGCTCGGCAGGTGGTACCGGCGTGTCCAGAACATGGTTCTGGCACGTCTGAGTGATGGTTCCAGCAAGCCCGGCAGGTGATTCCGGAGTGTCCGGCATGTGGTTCTGGCACCTCTGAGAGGTGGTTCCGCCATGCCCGGCAGGTGATTCCGGAATGTTCACCAAATGGTTGTGGGGTAGCCGGCAGGTGATTTTGGCGTGTCCAGCAGGTGGTTTTGGCGAGTCGAGCAGGTGTTTCTGGCGTGCTCGGCAGGTGCTTCCGGTGTCATTGGCATGTGGTTCCGGCATGTCTGAGAGGTGGTTCCGCCATGCCCGGCAGGTGATTCCGGAGTGTTCCCCAAGTGGTTCTGGCATAGCTGGCAGGTGATTTTGCATGTCCGGCAATGGTTCCGGCGAGTCGAGCTGGTGGTTCCGGCATGTCCGGCAGGTGGTTCCGGAGTGTCTGCCGAGTGGTTCTGAAGCCAGCCTGGCAGGAGATTCCGAAGAGTTCACCAAATGGTTGTGGCGTAGCCGGCAGGTTATTTTGGCGTGTCAGGACGGCGGTTCCGGCTAGTTGAGCAGGTGGATCAGGCGTGCTCGCCAGGGGGTTCAGGCGGGTCTGGCAGGTGGTTTCGGTCTGTTCGGGGAGTGCTTCCGACATCTCAGGCACATGGTTCTGTCACGTCTGAGAGGTGGTTCCGGCAGGCCGGAGAGTTGTTTCCGGAGTGTCCGCCAAGTGGTTCTGGCGTAGCTGAAAGGTGATGTTGGCGTGACCGGCAGGTGGTTCCAGCCAGCCCGGCAGGTGATTCCGGAGTGTCTGCCGAGTGGTTCTTGCGTAGCCGGCAGTTGATTTTGGCGTGTCCACTAGGTGGCCCTGGGGACTGGATCAGCTGGTTCCGGCATACTCGGCAGGTGGTACCGGCGTGTCCAGAACATGGTTCTGGCAAGTCTGAGAGGTGGTTCCGGCACGCCCGACAGGTGATTCCGGAGCGTCCGCCCAGTGTTTCCGGCGTACCCGGCAGGTGATTTTGGCATGTCCGACAGGTGTTTCTTGCGAGTCGAGCAGGTGGCTCAGGCATGCTCAGCTGGTGCTTCCGGCATCTCTGGCTCGTGGTTCTGCTGTGTCTGAGAGCTGGTTCTGGCATGTCCGGCAGATGATTCCGGAGTGTCCACCAAGTGGTTCTTGTATACCTGGCAGGTGATTTTGGCGTGTCACGAACGTGGTTCCGGCTAGTTGAACAGGTGGATCAGGCGTGCTCGCCAGGGGGTTCAGGCGGGTCTGGCAGGTGGTTTCGGTCTGTTCGGGGAGTGGTTCCGGCATCTCAGGCACATGGTTCTGGCACGTCTGAGAGGTGGTTCCTGCCGGCCCGACAGGTGTTTCCGGAGTGTCCGCGAAGTGGTTCTGGCATAGCTGAAAGGTGATGTTGGCGTGACCGGCAGGTGGTTCCACCCAGCCCGGCAGGCGATTCCGGAGTGTCTGCCGAGTGGTTCTGGGGTAGCCGGCAGGTGATTTTTTTCGTGTCCAGCAGGTAGTTTTGGAGTGTCGAGCAGGTGGTTCTGGCGTGCTCGGCAGGTGCTTCCGGTGTCATTGGCATGTGGTTCTGGCATGTCTGAGAGGTGGTTCCGCCATGCCCGGCAGGTCATTCCGGAGTGTTCGCCAAGTGGTTCTGGCATAG
Source organism: Equus przewalskii (assembly GCF_037783145.1). Classification (NCBI taxonomy): domain Eukaryota; kingdom Metazoa; phylum Chordata; class Mammalia; order Perissodactyla; family Equidae; genus Equus; species Equus przewalskii. The sequence goes on from NW_027228538.1 coordinate 61,326, forward strand.
CCGGCAGGTGATTTTGCATGTCCGGCAATGGTTCCGGCGAGTCGAGCCGGTGGTTCCGGCATGTCCGGCAGGTGGTTCCGGCATGCCCGGCAGGTGATTCCGGAGTGTCCGGCATGTGGTTCTGGCACCTCTGAGAGGTGGTTCTGGCATGCCCGGCAGGTGATTCCGGAGTGTCCGGCATGTGGTTCTGGCACGTCTGAGAGGTGGTTCCGGCCGGCCCGACAGGTGTTTCCATGGTGTCCGCCAAGTGGTTCTGGCATAGCTGGCCGGTGATGTTGGCGTGACCGGCAGGTGGTTCTAGCAAGCCCGGCAGGTGATTCCAAAGAGTTCACCAAATGGTTGTGGCGTAGCCGGCAGGTGATTTTGGCGTGTCCAGCAGGTGGTTTTGGCGAGTCGAGCAGGTGGTTCTGGCGTGCTCGGCAGGTGCTTCTGGTGTCATTGGCATGTGGTTCCGGCAAGTCTGAGAGGTGGTTCCGCCATGCCCGGCAGGTGGTTCCGGAGAGTCTGCCGAGTGGTTCTGGAGCCAGCCTGGCAGGTGATTCCGAAGAGTTCACCAAATGGTTGTGGCGTAGCCGGCAGGTGATTTTGGCGTGTCAGGACGGCGGTTCTGGCTAGTTGAGCAGGTGGATCAGGCGTGCTCTCCAGGGGGTTCAGGCGGGTATGGCAGGTGGTTTCGGTCTGTTCGGGGAGTGCTTCCGACATCTCAGGCACATGGTTCTGTCACGTCTGAGAGGTGGTTCCGGCAGGCCGGAGAGTTGTTTCCGGAGTGTCCGCCAAGTGGTTCTGGAGTAGCTGAAAGTTGATGTTGGCGTGACCGGCAGGTGGTTCCAGCCAGCCCGGCAGGTGATTCCGGAGTGTCTGCCGAGTGGTTCTGGCGTAGCCGGCAGGTGATTTTGGCGTGTCCATCAGGTGGTTCCGGCGAGCTCGGCAGGTGGTACCAGCGTGTCCGGAACATGCTTCTGGTACGTCTTGGAGATGGTTCCGGCATGCCAGGCAGGTGATTCCGGAGTGTCCGCCAAGTGGTTCTGGCATAGCCGGCAGGTGATGTTGCATGTCCGGCAATGGTTCAGGCGAGTCGAGCCGGTGGTTCCGGAATGTCCGGCAGGTGGTTCCGGCATGTCTGCCAGGTGGTTCCGGCATGTCCAGCCTGTGGTTCCAGCATGCCCGGCAGGTGATTCCGGAGTGTCCGGCATGTGGTTCTGGCACCTCTGAGAGGTGGTTCCGGCATGCCCGGCAGGTGATTCAGGAGTGTCCGGCATGTGGTTCTGGCACCTATGAGAGGTGGGTCCGGCATGCCCGGCAGGTGGTTCCGGAGGTTCTGCCGAGTGGTTCTGGCGTAGTCGGCAGGTGATTCTGGCGTGTCCAGCAGGTGGTTCTGTGGAGTGGATCAGGTGGTTCCAGCATACTCGGCAGGTGGTACCGTCGTGTCCGGAACACGGTTCTGGCAAGTCTGAGAGGCGGTTCCGGCATGCCCGACAGGTGATTCCGGAGTGTTCGCCAAGTGGTTCTGGCGTAGCCGGCAGGTCATTTTGCATGTCCGGCGGTGGTTCCGGCGAGTCGAGCCGGTGGTCCCGGCGTGTCCGGCAGGTGGTTCTTGCGTGACCGGCACGAGGTTCTGGCACGTCTGAGAGTTGGTTCTGGCATGCCCGACAGGTGATTCCGCAGTGTTCGCCAAGTGGTTCTGGTGTAGCCGGCAGGTCATTTTGCATGTCCGGCGGTGGTTCCGGCGAGTCGAGCCGGTGGTCCCGGCGTGTCCGGCAGGTGGTTCTGGCGTGACCGGCACGAGGTTCTGGCACGTCTGAGAGTTGGTTCCGGCATGCCCGACAGGTGATTCCGGAGTGTCCGCCACGTGGTTCTGGCGTACCCGGCAGGTGATTTTGGCGTGTCTGGCAGGTGTTTCTTGCAAGTCGAGCATTTGGCTCAGGCATGCTCAGCAGGTGCTTCCGGGGTGAGTGGCATGTGGTTCTGCTCTGTCGGAGAGCTGCTTCTGGCCAGTCCGGCAGATAATTCCGGAGTGTCCACCAAGTGGTTGTGGCATACCCGGCAGGTGATTTTAGCGTGTCAGGTAGGTGGTTCCGGCGAGTCGAGTAGGTGGTTCCGGCGTGCTCGGCAGGTGGTTCAGGCGGGTCTGGCAGGAGGTTTCGGTCTGTTCGGGGTGTGGTTCCGGCATCTCAGGCACATGGTTCTGGCACGTCTGATAGGTGGTTCCGGCCGGCCCGACATGTGTTTCCATGGTGTCCGCCAAGTGGTTCTGGCATAGCTGGCAGGTGATGTTGGCATGACCGGCAGGTGGTTCCAGCCAGCCCGGCAGGTGATTCCGAAGTGTTCACCAAATGGTTGTGGCGTAGCCGGCAGGTGATTTTGGCGTGTCCAGCAGGTGGTTTTGGCGAGTCGAGCAGGTGGTTCTGGCGTGCTCGGCAGGTGCTTCCAGTGTCAACGGCATGTGGTTCCGGCATGTCTGAGAGGTGGTTCCGCCATGCCCGGCAGGTGATTCCGGAGTGTTCCCCAAGTGGTTCTGGCATAGCCGGCAGGTGATTTTGCATGTCCGGCAATGGTTCCGGCGAGTCGAGCCGGTGGTTCCGGCATGTCCGGCAGGTGGTTCCGGCATGCCCGGCAGGTGATTCCGGAGTGTCCGGCATGTGGTTGTGGCACCTCTGAGAGGTGGTTCCGGCATGCCCGGCAGGTGATACCGGAGTGTTCGCCAAGTGGTTCTGGCATAGCCGGCAGGTGATTTTGCATGTACGGCAATGGTTCAGGCGAGTCGAGCCGGTGGTTCCGGAATGTCCGGCAGGTGGTTCCGGCATGTCCGGCAGGTGGTTCCGGCATGTCCAGCACGTGGTTCCAGCATGCCCGGCAGGTGATTCCGGAGTGTCCGGCATGTGGTTCTGGCACCTCAGAGAGGTGGTTCGTCAATGCCTGGCCTGTGATTTCGGAGTGTCTGCCGAGTGGTTCTGGCCTAGCCGGCAGTTGATTTTGGCGTGTCCACTAGGTGGTTCTGGGGAGTGGATCAGCTGGTTCCGGCATACTCGGCTGTTGGTACCCGCGTGTCCAGAACATGGTTCTGGCAAGTCTGAGAGGAGGTTCCGGCACGCCCGACAGGTGATTCCGGAGCGTCCGCCAAGTGTTTCTGGCGTACCCGGCAGGTTACTTTGGCATGTCCAACATGTGTATCTTGCGAGTCGAGCAGGTAGCTCAGGCATGCTCATCTGGTGCTTCCGGCGTCTCAGGCACGTGGTTCTGGTGTGTCTGAGAGCTGGTTCTGGCATGTCCGGCAGATGATACCGGAGTGTCCACCAAGTGGTTCTGGTATACCTGGCAGGTGATTTTGGCGTGTCAGGAAGTTGGTTCCGGCTAGTTGAGCAGGTGGATCAGGCGTGCTCGCCAGGGGGTTCAGGCGGGTCTGGCAGGTGGTTTCGGTCTGTTCGGGGAGTGGTTCCGGCATCTCAGGCTCATGGTTCTGGCACGTCTGAGAGATGGTTGCGGCAGGCCCGACAGGTGTTTCCATGGTGTCCGCCAAGTGGTTCTGGCATAGCTGGCAGGTGATGTTGGCGTGACCGGCAGGTGGTTCCAGCAAGCCCGGCAGTTGATTCCGAAGAGTTCACCATATCGTTGTGGTGTAGCCGGCAGGTGATTTTGGCGGGTCCAGCAGGTGGTTTTGGCGAGTCGAGCAGGTGGTTCTGGCGTGCTCGGCAGGTGCTTCCGGTGTCATCGGCATGTGGTTCCGGCATGTCTTAGAGGTGGTTCCGGCATGCCCGGCAGGTTCCGGAGTGTCTGCCGAGTGGTTCTGGAGCCAGCCCGGCAGGTGATTCCGAAGAGTTCACCAAATTGTTGTGGCGTAGCCGGCAGGTGATTTTGGCGTGTCAGGAAGGTGGTTCCGGCTAGTTGAGCAGGTGGATCAGGCGTGCTCGCCAGGGGGTTCAGGCGGGTCTGGCAGGTGGTTTCGGTCTGTTCGGGGAGTGGTTCCGGCATCTCAGGCACATGGTTCTGGCACGTCTGAGAGGTGGTTCCGGCCGGCCGGAGAGGTGTTTCCGGAGTGTCCGCCAAGTGGTTCTGGCGTAGCTGAGAGGTGATGTTGGCGTGACCGGCAGGTGGTTCCAGCCAGCCCGGCAGGTGATTCCGGAGTGTCTGCCATGTGGTTCTGGCGTACCTGGCAGGTGATTTTGGCGTGTCCAGCAGGTGGTTCCAGCGAGCTCGGCAGGAGGTACCAGCGTGTCCGGAACATGGTTCTGGCACGTCTTAGAGATGGTTCCGGAATGCCAGGCAGGTGATTCCGGAGTGTCCGGCATGTGGTTCTGGCACCTCTGAGAGGTGGTTCCGGCATGCCCGGCAGGTGATTCAGGAGTGTCCGGCATGTGGTTCTGGCACCTATGAGAGGTGGGTCCGGCATGCCCGGCAGGTGGTTCCGGAGGTTCTGCCGAGTGGTTCTGGCGTAGTCGGCAGGTGATTCTGGCGTGTCCAGCAGGTGGTTCTGTGGAGTGGATCAGGTGGTTCCAGCATACTCGGCAGGTGGTACCGTCGTGTCCGGAACACGGTTCTGGCAAGTCTGAGAGGCGGTTCCGGCATGCCCGACAGGTGATTCCGGAGTGTTCGCCAAGTGGTTCTGGCGTAGCCGGCAGGTCATTTTGCATGTCCGGCGGTGGTTCCGGCGAGTCGAGCCGGTGGTCCCGGCGTGTCCGGCAGGTGGTTCTTGCGTGACCGGCACGAGGTTCTGGCACGTCTGAGAGTTGGTTCTGGCATGCCCGACAGGTGATTCCGCAGTGTTCGCCAAGTGGTTCTGGTGTAGCCGGCAGGTCATTTTGCATGTCCGGCGGTGGTTCCGGCGAGTCGAGCCGGTGGTCCCGGCGTGTCCGGCAGGTGGTTCTGGCGTGACCGGCACGAGGTTCTGGCACGTCTGAGAGTTGGTTCCGGCATGCCCGACAGGTGATTCCGGAGTGTCCGCCACGTGGTTCTGGCGTACCCGGCAGGTGATTTTGGCGTGTCTGGCAGGTGTTTCTTGCAAGTCGAGCATTTGGCTCAGGCATGCTCAGCAGGTGCTTCCGGGGTGAGTGGCATGTGGTTCTGCTCTGTCGGAGAGCTGCTTCTGGCCAGTCCGGCAGATAATTCCGGAGTGTCCACCAAGTGGTTGTGGCATACCCGGCAGGTGATTTTAGCGTGTCAGGTAGGTGGTTCCGGCGAGTCGAGTAGGTGGTTCCGGCGTGCTCGGCAGGTGGTTCAGGCGGGTCTGGCAGGAGGTTTCGGTCTGTTCGGGGTGTGGTTCCGGCATCTCAGGCACATGGTTCTGGCACGTCTGATAGGTGGTTCCGGCCGGCCCGACATGTGTTTCCATGGTGTCCGCCAAGTGGTTCTGGCATAGCTGGCAGGTGATGTTGGCATGACCGGCAGGTGGTTCCAGCCAGCCCGGCAGGTGATTCCGAAGTGTTCACCAAATGGTTGTGGCGTAGCCGGCAGGTGATTTTGGCGTGTCCAGCAGGTGGTTTTGGCGAGTCGAGCAGGTGGTTCTGGCGTGCTCGGCAGGTGCTTCCAGTGTCAACGGCATGTGGTTCCGGCATGTCTGAGAGGTGGTTCCGCCATGCCCGGCAGGTGATTCCGGAGTGTTCCCCAAGTGGTTCTGGCATAGCCGGCAGGTGATTTTGCATGTCCGGCAATGGTTCCGGCGAGTCGAGCCGGTGGTTCCGGCATGTCCGGCAGGTGGTTCCGGCATGCCCGGCAGGTGATTCCGGAGTGTCCGGCATGTGGTTGTGGCACCTCTGAGAGGTGGTTCCGGCATGCCCGGCAGGTGATACCGGAGTGTTCGCCAAGTGGTTCTGGCATAGCCGGCAGGTGATTTTGCATGTACGGCAATGGTTCAGGCGAGTCGAGCCGGTGGTTCCGGAATGTCCGGCAGGTGGTTCCGGCATGTCCGGCAGGTGGTTCCGGCATGTCCAGCACGTGGTTCCAGCATGCCCGGCAGGTGATTCCGGAGTGTCCGGCATGTGGTTCTGGCACCTCAGAGAGGTGGTTCGTCAATGCCTGGCCTGTGATTTCGGAGTGTCTGCCGAGTGGTTCTGGCCTAGCCGGCAGTTGATTTTGGCGTGTCCACTAGGTGGTTCTGGGGAGTGGATCAGCTGGTTCCGGCATACTCGGCTGTTGGTACCCGCGTGTCCAGAACATGGTTCTGGCAAGTCTGAGAGGAGGTTCCGGCACGCCCGACAGGTGATTCCGGAGCGTCCGCCAAGTGTTTCTGGCGTACCCGGCAGGTTACTTTGGCATGTCCAACATGTGTATCTTGCGAGTCGAGCAGGTAGCTCAGGCATGCTCATCTGGTGCTTCCGGCGTCTCAGGCACGTGGTTCTGGTGTGTCTGAGAGCTGGTTCTGGCATGTCCGGCAGATGATACCGGAGTGTCCACCAAGTGGTTCTGGTATACCTGGCAGGTGATTTTGGCGTGTCAGGAAGTTGGTTCCGGCTAGTTGAGCAGGTGGATCAGGCGTGCTCGCCAGGGGGTTCAGGCGGGTCTGGCAGGTGGTTTCGGTCTGTTCGGGGAGTGGTTCCGGCATCTCAGGCTCATGGTTCTGGCACGTCTGAGAGATGGTTGCGGCAGGCCCGACAGGTGTTTCCATGGTGTCCGCCAAGTGGTTCTGGCATAGCTGGCAGGTGATGTTGGCGTGACCGGCAGGTGGTTCCAGCAAGCCCGGCAGTTGATTCCGAAGAGTTCACCATATCGTTGTGGTGTAGCCGGCAGGTGATTTTGGCAGGTCCAGCAGGTGGTTTTGGCGAGTCGAGCAGGTGGTTCTGGCGTGCTCGGCAGGTGCTTCCGGTGTCATCGGCATGTGGTTCCGGCATGTCTTAGAGGTGGTTCCGGGATGCCCGGCAGGTTCCAGAGTGTCTGCCGAGTGGTTCTGGAGCCCGGCAGGTGATTCCGAAGAGTTCACCAAATTGTTGTGGCGTAGCCGGCAGGTGATTTTGGCGTGTCAGGAAGGTGGTTCCGGCTAGTTGAGCAGGTGGATCAGGCGTGCTCGCCAGGGGGTTCAGGCGGGTCTGGCAGGTGGTTTCGGTCTGTTCGGGGAGTGGTTCCGGCATCTCAGGCACATGGTTCTGGCACGTCTGAGAGGTGGTTCCGGCCGGCCGGAGAGGTGTTTCCGGAGTGTCCGCCAAGTGGTTCTGGCGTAGCTGAGAGGTGATATTGTCGTGACCGGCAGGTGGTTCCAGCCAGCCCGGCAGGTGATTCCGGAGTGTCTGCCATGTGGTTCTGGCGTACCTGGCAGGTGATTTTGGCGTGTCCAGCAGGTGGTTCCGGCGAGCTCGGCAGGAGGTACCAGCGTGTCCGGAACATGGTTCTGGCACGTCTTAGAGATGGTTCCGGAATGCCAGGCAGGTGATTCCGGAGTGTCCGGCATGTGGTTCTGGCACCTCTGAGAGGTGGTTCCGGCATGCCCGGCAGGTGATTCCGGAGTGTCCGGCATGTGGTTCTGGCACCTATGAGAGGTGGGTCCGGCATGCCCGGCAGGTGGTTCCGGAGGTTCTGCCGAGTGGTTCTGGCGTAGTCGGCAGGGGATTCTGGCGTGTCCAGCAGGTGGTTCTGGGGAGTGGATCAGGTGGTTCCAGCATACTCGGCAGGTGGTACCGTCGTGTCCGGAACATGGTTCTGGCAAGTCTGAGAGGCGGTTCCGGCATGCCCGACAGGTGATTCCGGAGTGTTCGCCAAGTGGTTCTGGCGCAGCCGTCAGGTCATTTTGCATGTCCGGCGGTGGTTCCGGCGAGTCGAGCCGGTGGTCCCGGCGTGTCCATCAGGTGGTTCTGGCGTGACCGGCACGAGGTTCTGGCACGTCTGAGAGTTGGTTCCGGCATGCCCGACAGGTGATTGTGGAGTGTCCGCCACGTGCTTCTGGCGTACCCGGCAGGTGATTTTGGCGTGTCTGGCAGGTGTTTCTTGCAAGTCGAGCATTTGGCTCAGGCATGCTCAGCAGGTGATTCCGGCGTGTCTGGCACGTGGTTCTGGTGTGTCTGAGAGCTGGTTCTGGCATGTCCGGCAGATGATTCTGGAGTGTCCACCAAGTGGTTGTGGCATACCCGGCAGGTGATTTTAGCGTGTCAGGTAGGTGGTTCCAGCGAGTCGAGTAGGTGGTTCCGGCGTGCTCGACAGGTGGTTCAGGCGGGTCTGGCAGGTGGTTTCGGTCTGTTCGGGGTGTGGTTCCGGCATCTCAGGCACATGGTTCTGGCACGTCTGATAGGTGGTTCCGGCCGGCCCGACAGGTGTTTCCATGGTTTCCGCCAAGGGGTTCTGGCATAGCTGGCATGTGATGCTGGCGTGACCGGCAGGTGGTTCCAGCCAGCCCGGCAGGTGATTCCGAACAGTTCACCAAATGGTTGTGGCGTAGCCGGCAGGTGATTTTGGCGTGTCCACCAGGTGGTTTTGGCGAGTCGAGCAGGTGGTTCTGGCGTGCTCGGCAGGTGCTTCCGGTGTCATGGGCATGTGGTTCCGTCATGTCTCAGAGGTGGTTCCGCCATGCCCGGCAGGTGATTCCGGAGTGTTCGCCAAGTGGTTCTGGTGTAGCCGCAGTTGATTTTGCATGTCCGGCATGGTTCCGGCGAGTCGAGCCGGTGGTTCCGGCATGTCTGGCAGGTGGTTCTGGCATGCCCGGCAGGTGATTCCGGAGTGTCCGGCATGTGGTTCTGCCACCTCTGAGAGGTGGTTCCGACATGCCCGGCAGGTGATACCGGAGTGTTCGCCAAGTGGTTCTGGCGTAGCCGGCAGGTGATTTTGCATGTCCGGCAATGGTTCCGGCGAGTCGAGCCGGTGGTTCCAGAATGTCCGGCAGGTGGTTCTGGCATGTCCGGCAGGTGGTTCCGGCATGTCCACAACGAGGTTCCAGCATGCCCGGCAGGTGATTCCGGAGTGTCCGGCATGTGGTTCTGGCACCTCTGAGAGGTGGTTCCGGCATGCCCGGCAGGTCATACCGGAGTGTCCGGCATGTGGTTCTGGCACCTCTGAGAGGTGGTTCCGGCATGCCCGGCAGGTGGTTCCGGAGTGTCTGCCGAGTGGTTCTGGCGTAGCCGGCAGTTGATTTTGGCGTGTCCAGCAGGTGGTTCTGGGGAGTGGATCAGCTGGTTCCGGCATACTCGGCAGGTGGTACCGGCGTGTCCAGAGCATGGTTCTGGCAAGTCCGAGAGGTGGTTCCGGCACGCCCGACAGGTGATTCCGGAGCGTCCGCCAAGTGTTTCTGGCGTACCCAGCAGGTGATTTTCGCCTGTCCGACCGGTGTATCTTGCGAGTCGTGCAGGTGGCTGAGGCATGCTCAGCTGGTGCTTCCGGCGTCTCTGGCACGTGGTTCTGGTGTGTCTGAGAGCTGGTTCTGGCATGTCTGGCAGATGATTCCGGAGTGTCCACCAAGTGGTTCTTGTATGCCTGGCAGGTGATTTTGGCGTGTCAGGAAGTTGGTTCCGGGTAGTTGAGCAGGTGGATCAGGCGTGCTCGCCAGAGGGTTCAGGCGGGTCTGGCAGGTGTTTCCGGTCTGTCCGGCACGTGGTTCTGGTGTGTCCGGCACGAGGTTCTGGCACGTCTGAGAGTTGGTTCCGGCATGCCCGACAGGTGATTCCGGAGAGTCCGCCACGTGGTTCTGGCGTACCCGGCAGGTGATTTTGGCGTGTCTGGCAGGTGTTTGTTGCAAGTCGAGCATGTGGCTCAGGCATGATCAGCAGGTGCTTCCGGCGTGTCCGGCACGTGGTTCTGGTGTGTCAGAGGGCTGCTTCTGGCATTTCTGGCAGATGATTCCGGAGTGTCCACCAAGTGGTTCTGGTAGACCTGGCAGGTGATTTTGGCATGTCTGGAAGGTGGTTCCGGCTAGTTGAGCAGGTGGATCAGGCGTGCTCGCCAGGGGGTTCAGGCGGGTCTGGCAGGTGGTTTCGGTCTGTTTGGGGAGTGGTTCCGGCATCTTAGGCACATGGTTCTGGAACGTCTGAGAGGTGTTTCCGGCCGGCCGGAGAGGTTTCCGGAGTGTCCGCCAAGTGGTTCTGGCTTAGCTGAAAGGTGATGTTGGCGTGACCGGCAGGTGGTTCCAGCCAGCCCGGCAGGTGAATTCCGGAGTGTCTGCCGTGTGGTTCTTTCGTAGCTGGCAGGTGATTTTGGCGTGTCCAGCAGGTGGTTCTGGCCAGCTCGGCAGGTGGTACCAGCGTGTCCGGAACATGGTTCTGGCACGTCTGAGAGATGGTTCCGGCATGCCCGGCAGGTGATTCCGGAGTGTCCGGCATGTGGTTCTGGCACCTCTGAGAGGTGGTTCCGGCATGCCCGGCAGGTGGTTCCGGAGTGTTCGCCAAGTGGTTCTGGCGTAGCAGGCAGGTCATTTTGCATGTCCGGCGGTGGTTCCGACGAGTCGAGCCGGTGGTTCCGGCGTGTCCGGCAGGTGGTTCTGGCGTGACCGGCACGAGTTTCTGGCACGTCTGAGAGTTGGTTCCGGCATGCCCGACAGGTGATTCCGGAGAGTCCGCCACGTGGTTCTGGCGTAGCCGGCAGGTCATTTTGGATGTCCGGCGGTGGTTCTGGCGAGTCAAGCCGGTGGTTCCGGCGGGTCTGGCAGGTGTTTCCGGACTGTCCGGCACGTGTTTCTGGCGTGTCCGGCATGAGGTTCTGGCACGTCTGAGAGTTGGTTCTGGCATGCCCGACAGGTGATTCCGGAGTGTGAACCACGTGGTTCTGGCATACCCGGCAGGTGATTTTGGCGTGTCTGGCAGGTGTTTCTTGCAAGTCGAGCATGTGGCTCAGGCATGATCAGCAGGTGCTTCCGGCGTGTCCGGCACTAGGTTCTGGTGTGTCAGAGGGCTGGTTCTGGCATTTCTGGCAGATGATTCCGGAGTGTCCACCAAGTGGTTCTGGTAGACCTGGCAGGTGATTTTGGCGTGTCTGGAAGGTGGTTCCGGCTAGTTGAGCAGGTGGATCAGGCGTGCTCGCCAGGGGGTTCAGGCGGGTCTGGCAGGTGGTTTCGGTCTGTTCGGGGAGTGGTTCCGGCATCTCAGGCACATGGTTCTGGCACGTCTGAGAGGTGGTTCAGGCCGGCCCGACAGGTGTTTCCGGAGTGTCCGCCAAGTGGTTCTGGCGTACCTGAAAGGTGATGTTGGCGTGTCCAGCAGGTGGTTTTGGCGAGTCGAGCAGGTGGTTCTGGCGTGCTCGGCAGGTGCTTCCGGTGTCATTGGCATGTGGTTCCGGCATGTCTGAGAGGTGGTTCCGGCATGCCTGGCAGGTGATTCCGGAGTGTCCGGCATGTGGTTCTGGCACCTCTGAGAGGTGGTTCCGGCATGCCCGGCAGGTGATACCGGAGTCCCCGGCATTTGGTTCTGGCACCTCTGAGAGGTGGTTCCGGAATGCCTGGCCTGTTATTCCGGAGTGTCTGCCGAGTGGTTCTGGCGTAGCCGGCAGTTGATTTTGGCGTGTCCACTAGGTGGTTCTGGGGAGTGGATCAGCTGGTTCCGGCATACTCGGCAGGTGGTACCGGCGTGTCCAGAACATGGTTCTGGCAAGTCTGAGAGGTGGTTCCGGCACGCCCGACAGGTGATTCCGGAGCCTCCGCCCAGTGTTTCTGGCGTACCCGGCAGGTGATTTTGGCATGTCTGACATGTGTATCTTGCGAGTCGAGCAGGTGGATGAGGCATGCTCAGCTGGTGCTTCCGGCGTCTCTGGCACGTGGTTCTGGTGTGTCTGAGAGCTGGTTCTGGCATCTCCGGCAGATGATTCCGGAGTGTCCACCAAGTGGTTCTTGTATACCTGGCAGGTGATTTTGGCGTGTCAGGAAGTTGGTTCCAGCTAGTTGAGCAGGTGGATCAGGCGTGCTTGCCAGGGTCTTCAGGCGGGTCTGGCAGGTGGTTTCGGTCTGTTCGGGGAGTGGTTCCGGCATCTCAGGCTCATGGTTCTGGCACGTCTGAGAGGTGGTTCCGGCCGGCCCCACAGGTGTTTCCATGGTGTCCGCCAAGTGGTTCTGGCATAGCTGGCAGGTGATATTGGCGTGACCGGCAGGTGGTTCCAGGAAGCCCGGCAGGTGATTCGAAGAGTTTACCAAATGGTTGTGGCGTAGCCGGCAGGTGATTTTGGCGTTTCCAGCAGGTGGTTTTGGCGAGTCGAGCAGGTGGTTCTGGCGTGCTCAGCAGGTGCTTCCGGTGTCATTGGCATGTGGTTCCGGCATGTCTGAGAGGTGGTTCCGGCATGCCCGGAAGTTGGTTCCGGAGTGTCTTCCGAGTGGTTCTGGAGCCAGCCCGGCAGGTGATTCCGAAGAGTTCACCAAATGGTTGTGGCGTAGCCGGCAGGTGATTTTGGCGTGTCAGGAAGGTGGTTCCTGCTAGTTGAGCAGGTGGATCATGCGTGCTCGCCAGGGGGTTCAGGCGGGTCTGGCAGGTGGTTTCAGTCTGTTCGGGGAGAGGTTCCTGCATCTCAGGTACTAGGTTCTGGCACGTCTGAGAGGTGGGTCCGGCCGGCCGGAGAGGTGTTTCCGGAGTGTCCGCCAAGTGGTTCTGGCGTAGCTGAAAGGTGATGTTGGCGTGACCGGCAGGTGGTTCCAGCCAGCCTGGCAGGTGATTCCGGAGTGTCTGCCGTGTGGTTCTGGCGTAGCTGGCAGGTGATTTTGAATGTCCGGCACTCGTTCCGGCGAGTCGAGCCGGTGGTTCCGGCATGTCCGGCAGGTGATTCCGGCATGTCCAGCAGGTGGTTTCGGCATGCCAGGCAGGTGATTCCGGAGTGTTCGCCAAGTGGTTCTGGCGTAGCCGGCAGGTCATTTTGCATGTCTGGCGGTGGTTCCAGCGAGTCGAGCCGCTGGTTCCGGCGTTTCCGGCAGGTGGTTCTGGCGTGACCGGCACGAGGTTCTGGCACGTCTGAGAGTTGGTTCCGGCATGCCCGACAGGTGATTCCGGAGTGTCCGCCACGTGGTTCTGGCGTACCCGGCAGTTGATTTTGGCGTGTCCACTAGGTGGTTCTGGGGAGTGGATCAGCTGGTTCCGGCATACTCGGCAGGTGGTACCGGCGTGTCCAGAACATGGTTCTGGCAAGTCTGAGAGGAGGTTCCGGCACGCCCGACAGGTGATTCCAGAGCGTCCGCCAAGTGTCTCTGGCATACCCGGCAGGTGATTATGGCATGTCCGACAGGTGTATCTTGCGAGTCGAGCAGGTGGCTGAGGCATGCTCAGCTGGTGCTTCCGGCGTCTCTGGCACGTGGTTCTGGTGTGTCTGAGAGCTGGTTCTGGCATGTCCGGCAGTTGATTCCGGAGTGTCCACCAAGTGGTTCTGGTATACCTGGCAGGTGATTTTGGCGTGTCAGGAAGTTGGTTCCGGCTAGTTGAGCAGGTGGATCAGGCGTGCTCGCCAGGGGGTTCAGTCGGGTCTGGCAGGTGGTTTCGGTGTGTTCGGGGTGTGGTTCCGGCATCTCAGGCACATGGTTCTGGCACGTCTGAGAGGTTGTTCCGGCCGACCCGACAGCTGTTTCCATGGTGTCCGCCAAGTGGTTCTGGCACAGCTGGCAGGTGATGTTGGCGTGACCGGCAGATGGTTCCAGCAAGCCCGGCAGGAGATTCCGAAGAGTTCACCAAATCGTTGTGGAGGAGCCGGCAGGTGATTTTGGCGTGTCCAGCAGGTGGTTTTGGCGAGTCGAGCAGGTGGTTCTGGCGTGCTCGGCAGGTGCTTCCGGTGTCATTGGCTTGTGGTTCCGGCATGTCTGAGTGCTGGTTCCGCCATGCCCGGCAGGTGATTCCGGAGTGTTCGCCAAGTGGTTCTGGCGTAGCCGGCAGGTGATTTTGCATGTCCGGCAATGGTTCCGGCGAGTCGAGCCGGTTGTCCCGGCATGTCCGGCAGGTGATTCCGGCATGTCCAGCAGACGGTTCTGAGAAGTGGATCAGGTGGTTCCGGAAGGCACGGCAGGTGATTCCGGAGTGTCCGGCATGTGATTCTGGCACCTCTGAGAGGTTGTTCTGGCATGCCCGGCAGGTGATACCGCAGTGTCCGGCATTTGGTTCTGGCACCTCTGTCAGCTGGTTCCGGGATGCCTGGCATGTGATTCCGGAGTGTCTGCCGAGTGGTTCTGGCGTGTCCAGCAGGTGTTTCCGGTCTTTCCGGCAGGTGGTTCTGGCGTGTCCAGCACGAGGTTCTGACACGTCTGAGAGTTGGTTCCGGCATGCGCTACAGGTGATTCCGGAGTGTCCGCCACGTGGTTCTGGCGTACCCGGCAGGTGATTTTGGCGTGTCTGGCAGGTGTTTCTTGCAAGTCGAGCGTGTGGCTCAGGCATGCTCAGCAGGTGCTTCCGGCCTGTCCGGCACGTGGTTCTGGTGTGTCTGAGAGCTGGTTCTGGCATGTCCGGCAGATGATTCCGGAGTGTCCACAAAGTGGTTGTGGCATACCCGGCAGGTGATTTTAGCGTGTCAGGTAGGTGGTTCCGGCGAGTCGAGTAGGTGGTTCCGGCGTGCTCGGCAGGTGGTTCAGGCGGGTCTGGCAGGTGGTTTCGGTCTGTTCGGGGTGTGGTTCCGGCATCTCAGGCACATGGTTCTGGCACGTCTGAGATGTGGTTCCGGCCGGCCCGACAGGTGTTTCCGGAGTGTCCGCCAAGTGGTTCCGGCATAGCTGAAAGGTGATGTTCGCGTGACGGGCAGGTGGTTCCAGCCAGCCCGGCAGGTGATTCCGGAGTGTCTGCCGCGTGGTTCTGGCGTAGCCGACAGGTGATTTTGGCGTGTCCAGCAGGTGGTTCTGGCGTGCTCGGCATGTGCTTCCGGGGTCATTGGCATGTGGTTCCGGCATGTCTGAGAGGTGGTTCCGCCATGCCCGGCAGGTGATTCCGGAGTGTTCCCCAAGTGGTTCTGGCATAGCCGGCAGGTGATTTTGCATGTCCGGCAATGGTTCCGGCGAGTCGAGCCGGTGGTTCCGGCATGTCCGGCAGGTGTTTCCGGCATGCCCGGCAGGTGATTCCGGAGTGTCCGGCATGTGGTTCTGGCACCTCTTAGAGGTGGTTCCGGCATGCCTGGCAGGTGATACCGGAGTGTTCGCCAAGTGGTTCTGGCGCAGCCGGCAGGTGATTTTGCATGTCCGGCAATGGTTCCGGCGAGTCGAGCCGTGGTACCAGAATGTCCGGCAGGTGGTTCCGGCATGTCCGGCAGGTGGTTCCAGCATGTCCAGCACGTGGTTCCAGCTTGCCCGGCAGGTGATTCCGGAGTGTCCGGCATGTGGTTCTGGCACCTCTGAGAGGTGGTTCCGGAATGCCTGGCATGTGATTCCGGAGTGTCCACCAAGTGGTTCTTGTATACCTGGCAGGTGATTTTGGCGTGTCAGGAAGTTGGTTCCGGCTAGTTGAGCAGGTGGATCAGGCGTGCTCGCCAGAGTGTTCAGGCGGGTCTGGCAGGTGTTTCCGGTCTGTCCGGCACGTGGTTTTGGTGTGTCCGGCACGAGGTTCTGGCACGTCTGAGAGTTGGTTCCGGCATGCCCGACAGGTGATTCCGGAGAGTCCGCCACGTGGTTCTGGCGTACCCGGCAGGTGATTTTGGCGTGTCTGGCAGGTGTTTGTTGCAAGTCGAGCATGTGGTTCAGGCATGATCAGCAGGTGCTTCTGGCGTCTCCGGCACGTGGTTCTGGTGTGTCAGAGGGCTGGTTCTGGCATTTCTGGCAGATGATTCCGGAGTGTCCACCAAGTGGTTCTGGTAGACCTGGCAGGTGATTTTGGCATGTCTGGAAGGTGGTTCCGGCTAGTTGAGCAGGTGGATCAGGCATGCTCGCCAGGGGGTTCAGGCGGGTCTGGCAGGTGGTTTCGGTCTCTTTGGGGAGTGGTTCCGGCATCTTAGGCACATGGTTCTGGCACGTCTGAGAGGTGTTTCCGGCCGGCCGGAGAGGTGTTTCCGGAGTGTCCGCCAAGTGGTTCTGGCTTAGCTGAAAGGTGATGTTGGCGTGACCGGCAGGTGGTTCCAGCCAGCCCGGCAGGTGAATTCCGGAGTGTCTGCCGTGTGGTTCTTTCGTAGCTGGCATGTGATTTTGGCGTGTCCAGCAGGTGGTTCTGGCCAGCTCGGCAGGTGGTACCAGCGTGTCCGGAACATGGTTCTGGCACGTATGAGAGATGGTTCCGGCATGCCCGACAGGTGATTCCGGAGTGTCCGGCATGTGGTTCTGGCACCTCTGAGAGGTGGTTCCGGCATGCCCGGCAGGTGGTTCCGGAGTGTTCGCCAAGTGGTTCTGGCGTAGCAGGCAGGTCATTTTGCATGTCCGGCGGTGGTTCCGGCGAGTCGAGCCGGTGGTTCCGGCGTGTCCGGCAGGTGGTTCTGGCATGACCGGCACGAGTTTCTGGCACGTCTGAGAGTTGGTTCCGGCATGCCCGACAGGTGATTCCGGAGAGTCCGCCACGTGGTTCTGGCGTAGCCGGCAGGTCATTTTGCATGTCCGGCGGTGGTTCTGGCGAGTCAAGCCGGTGGTTCAGGAGGGTCTGGCAGGTGTTTCCGGACTGTCCGGCACGTGTTTCTGGCGTGTCCGGCACGAGGTTCTGGCACGTCTGAGAGTTGGTTCTGGCATGCCCGACAGGTGATTCCGGAGTGTCTGCCGAGTGGTTCTGGCGTAGCCGGCAGTTGATTTTGGCGTGTCCACTAGGTGGTTCTGTGGAGTGGATCAGCTGGTTCCGGCATACTCGGCAGGTGGTACCGGCGTGTCCAGAACATTGTTCTGGCAAGTCTGAGAGGTGGTTCCGGCATGCCCGACAGGTGATTCCGGAGTGTTCGCCAAGTGGTTCTGGCGTAGCCGGCAGGTCATTTTGCATGTCCGGCGGTGGTTCTGGCAAGTCAAGCCGGTGGTTCCGGCGTGTCCGGCAAGTGTTTCCGGTCTGTCCGGCACGTGGTTCTGGCGTGTCCGGCACGAGGTTCTGGCACGTCTGAGAGTTGGTTCTGGCATGCCCGACAGGTGATTCCGGAGTGTGAACCACGTGGTTCTGGCGTACCCGGCAGGTGATTTTGGCGTGTCTGTCAGGTGTTTCTTGCAAGTCGAGCATGTGGCTCAGGCATGATCAGCAGGTGCTTCCGGCGTGTCCGGCACTAGGTTCTGGTGTGTCAGAGGGCTGGTTCTGGCATTTCTGGCAGATGATTCCGGAGTGTCCACCAAGTGGTTCTGGTAGACCTGGCAGGTGATTTTGGCGTGTCTGGAAGGTGGTTCCGGCTAGTTGAGCAGGTGGATCAGGCATGCTCGCCAGGGTGTTCAGGCGGGTCTGGCAGGTGGTTTCGGTCTGTTCGGGGAGTGGTTCCGGCATCTCAGGCACATGGTTCTGGCACGTCTGAGAGGTGGTTCCGGCATGCCCGGCAGGTTATTCCGGAGTGTCCTGCATGTGGTTCTTGCACCTCTGAGAGGTGGTTCCGGCATGCCCGGCAGGTGATTCCGAAGAGTTCACCAAAGGGTTGTGGCGTAGCCGGAAGGTGATTTTGGCGTGTCCAGCAGGTGGTTTTGGCGAGTCGAGCCGGTGGTTCTGGCGTGCTCGGCAGGTGCTTCCGGTGTCATTGGCATGTGGTTCCGGCATGTCTGAGAGGTGGTTCCGGCATGCCCAGTAGGTGGTCCCGGATTGTCTGCCGAGTTGTTCTGGAGCCAGCCCGGCAGGTGATTCCGGAGTGTCCGGCATGTGATTCTGGCACCTCTGAGAGGTGGTTCCGGCATGCCCGGCAGGTTATTCCGGAGTGTCCTGCATGTGGTTCTTGCACCTCTGAGAGGTGGTTCCGGCATGCCCGGCAGGTCGTTCCGGAGTGTCTGCCGAGTGGTTCTGGCGTAGTCGGCAGGTGATTCTGGCGTGTCCAGCTGGTGGTTGTGGGGAGTGGATCAGGTATTTCCGGCATACTCGGCAGGTGGTACCGGCGTGTCCGGAACATGGTTCTGGCAAGTCTGAGAGGCGGTTCCGGCATGCCTGGAAGTTGGTTCCGGAGTGTCTTCCGAGTGGTTCTGGAGCCAGCCCGGCAGGTGATTCCGAAGAGTTCACCAAATGGTTGTGGCGTAGCCAGCAGGTGATTTTGGCGTGTCAGGAAGGTGGTTCCTGCTACTTGAGCAGGTGGATCATGCGTGCTCACCAGGGGGTTCAGGCGGGTCTGGCAGGTGGTTTCGGTCTGTTCGGGGAGAGGTTCCTGCATCTCAGGTACTAGGTTCTGGCACGTCTGAGAGCTGGTTCCGGCCGGCCGGAGAGGTGTTTCCGGAGTGTCCGCCAAGTGGTTCTGGCGTAGCTGAAAGGTGATGTTGGCGTGACCGGCAGGTGGTTCCAGCCAGCCCGGCAGGTGATTCCGGAGTGTCTGCCGTGTGGTTCTGGCGTAGCTGGCAGGTGATTTTGAATGTCCGGCACTCGTTCCGGCGAGTCGAGCCGGTGGTTCCGGCATGTCCGGCAGGTGATTCCGGCATGTCCAGAAGGTGGTTTCGGCATGGCAGGCAGGTGATTCCGGAGTGTTCGCCAAGTGGTTCTGGCGTAGCCGGCAGGTCATTTTGCATGTCTGGCGGTGGTTCCGGCGAGTCGAGCCGGTGGTTCCGGCGTTTCCGGCAGGTGGTTCTGGCGTGACCGGCACGAGGTTCTGGCACGTCTGAGAGTTGGTTCCGGCATGCCCGACAGGTGATTCCGGAGTGTCCGCCACGTGGTTCTGGCGTACCCGGCAGTTGATTTTGGCATGTCCACTAGGTGGTTCTGGGGAGTGGATCAGCTGGTTCCGGCATACTCGGCAGGTGGTACCGGCGTGTCCAGAACATGGTTCTGGCAAGTCTGAGAGGAGGTTCCGGCACGCCCGACAGGTGATTCCAGAGCGTCCGCCAAGTGTCTCTGGCATACCCGGCAGGTGATTATGGCATGTCCGACAGGTGTTTCTTTCGAGTCGAGCAGGTGGCTGAGGCATGCTCAGCTGGTGATTCCGGCGTCTCTGGCACGTGGTTCTGGTGTGTCTGAGAGCTGGTTCTGGCATGTCCGGCAGATGATTCCGGAGTGTCCACAAAGTGGTTCTGGTATACCTGGCAGGTGATTTTGGCGTGTCAGGAAGTTGGTTCCGGCTAGTTGAGCAGGTGGATCAGGCGTGCTCGCCAGGGGGTTCAGTCGGGTCTGGCAGGTGGTTTCGGTGTGTTCGGGGTGTGGTTCCGGCATCTCAGGCACATGGTTCTGGCACGTCTGAGAGGTGGTTCCGGCCGACCCGACAGCTGTTTCCATGGTGTCCGCCAAGTGGTTCTGTCACAGCTGGCAGGTGATGTTGGCGTGACCGGCAGGTGGTTCCAGCAAGCCCGGCAGGAGATTCCGAAGAGTTCACCAAATCGTTGTGGAGGAGCCGGCAGGTGATTTTGGCGTGACCAGCAGGTGGTTTTGGCGAGTCGAGCAGGTGGTTCTGGCGTGCTCGGCAGGTGCTTCCGGTGTCATTGGCTTGTGGTTCCGGCATGTCTGAGAGCTGGTTCCGCCATGCCCGGCAGGTGATTCCGGAGTGTTCGCCAAGTGGTTCTGGCGTAGCCGGCAGGTGATTTTGCATGTCCGGCAATGGTTCCGGCGAGTCGAGCCTGTGGTTCCGGCATGTCCGGCAGGTGATTCCGGCATGTCCAGCAGACGGTTCTGAGAAGTGGATCAGGTGGTTCCGGAAGGCACGGCAGGTGATTCCGGAGTGTCCGGCATGTGATTCTGGCACCTCTGAGAGGTTGTTCTGGCATGCCCGGCAGGTGATACCGCAGTGTCCGGCATTTGGTTCTGGCACCTCTGTCAGCTGGTTCCGGGATGCCTGGCATGTGATTCCGGAGTGTCTGCCGAGTGGTTCTGGCGTGTCCAGCAGGTGTTTCCGGTCTTTCCGGCAGGTGGTTCTGGCCTGTCCGACACGAGGTTCTGGCACGTCTGAGAGTTGGTTCCGGCATGCACTACAGGTGATTCCGGAGTGGCCGCCACGTGGTTCTGGCGTACCCGGCAGGTGATTTTGGCGTGTCTGGCAGGTGTTTCTTGCAAGTCGAACATGTGGCTCAGGCATGATCAGCAGGTGCTTCCGGCCTGTCCGGCACGTGGTTCTGGTGTGTCTGAGAGCTGGTTCTGGCATGTCCGGCAGATTATTCCGGAGTGTCCACCAAGTGGTTGTGGCATACCCGGCAGGTGATTTTAGCGTGTCAGGTAGGTGGTTTCGGCGAGTCGAGTAGGTGGTTCCGGCGTGCTCGGCAGGTGGTTCAGGCGGGTCTGGCAGGTGGTTTCGGTCTGTTCGGGGTGTGGTTCCGGCATCTCAGGCACATGGTTCTGGCACGTCTGATAGGTGGTTCCGGCCGGCCCGACAGGTGTTTCCATGGTGTCCGCCAAGTGGTTCTGGCATAGCAGGCAGGTGACGTTGGCGTGACAGGCAGGTGGTTCCAGCCAGCCCGGCAGGTGATTCCGAAGTTTTCACCAAATGGTTGTGGCGTAGCCGGAATCTGATTTTGGCATGTCCAGAAGGTGGTTTTGGCGAGTCGAGCAGGTGGTTCTGGCATGCTCGTCAGGTGCTTCCGGTGTCATTGGCATGTGGTTCCGGCATGTCTGAGAGGTGGTTCCGCCATGCCCGGCAGGTGATTCCGGAGTGTTCGCCAAGTGGTTCTGGCGTAGCCGGCAGGTGATTTTGCATGTCCGGCAATGGTTCCGGCGAGTCGAGCCGGTGGTTCCAGCATGTCCGGCAGGTGGTTCCGGCATGCCCGGCAGGTGATTCCGCAGTCTCCGGCATTTGGTCCTGGCACCTCTGAGAGGTGGTTCCGGCATGCCCGACAGGTGATTCCGGAGTGTTCGCCAAGTGGTTCTGGCGTAGCCGGCAGGTCATTTTGCATGTCCGGCGGTGGTTCCGGCGAGTCGAGCCGGTGGTTCCGGCGTAGCCGGCAGTTGCTCTTGGCGTGTCCACTAGGTGGTCCTGGGGAGTGGATCAGCTGGTTCCGGCTTACTCGGCAGGTGGTACCGGCGTGTCCAGAACATGGTTCTGACAAGTCTGAGAGGTGGTTCCGGCACGCCCGACAGGTGATTCCAGAGAGTCCGCCAAGTGTTTCTGGCGTACCCGGCAGGTGATTTTGGCATGTCCGACAGGTGTTTCTTGCGAGTCGAGCAGGTGGCTGAGGCATGCTCAGCTGGTGCTTCCGGCGTCTCTGGCACGTGGTTCAGGTGTGTCTGAGAGCTGGTTCTGGCATGTCCGGCAGATGATTCCGGAGTGTCCACCAAGTGGTTCTGGTATACCTGGCAGGTGATTTTGGCGTGTCAGGAAGGTGGTTCCGGGTAGTTGAGCAGGTGGATCAGGCGTGCTCGCCAGGGGGTTCAGGCGGGTCTGGCAGGTGGTTTCGGTCTGTTCGGGGAGTGGTTCCGGCATCTGAGGCACATGGTTCTGGCACGTCTTAGAGGTGGTTCCGGCCGGCCCGACAGGTGTTTCCGGAGTGTCCGCCAACTGGTTCTGGTGTAGCTGAAAGGTGATGTTGGCGTGACCGGCAGGTGGTTCCAGCCGGCCCGGCAGGTGATTCCGGAGTGTCTGCCGAGTGGTTCTGGCATAGTCAGCAGGTGATTCTGGCGTGTCCAGCAGGTGGTTCCGGCGAGCTCGGCAGGTGGTACCCGCGTGTCCGGATCATGGTGCTGGCACGTCTGAGAGATGGTTCCGGCATGCCCGGCAGGTGATTCCGGAGTGTCCGGCATGTGCTTCTGGCACCTCTGAGAGGTGGTTCCGGCATGCCCGGCATGTTGTTCCGGAGTGTCTGCCGAGTGCTTCTGGCGTAGCCGGCAGGTGATTCTGGCGTGTCCAGCAGGTGGTTCTGGGGAGTGGATCATGTGGTTCCGGCATACTCGGCAGGTGGTACCGGCGTGTCCGGAACATGGTTCTGGCAAGTCTGAGAGGTGGTTCCGTCATGCCCGACAGGTGATTCCGGAGTGTTCGCCAAGTGGTTCTGGCGTAGCCGGCAGGTAATTTTGCATGTACGGCGGTGGTTGCGGCGAGTCGAGCCGGTGGTTCCGGCGTGTCCAGCAGGTGTTTCCGGTCTGTCCAGCAGTTGGTTCTGGCGTGTCCGGCACGAGCTTCTGGCACGTCTGAGAGTTGGTTCCGGCACGCCTGACAGGTGATTCCGGAGCGTCCGCCAAGTGTTTCTCACGTACCCGGCAGGTGATTTTGGCATGTCCGACAGGTGTTTCTTGCGAGTCGAGCAGGTGGCTCAGGCATGCTCAGCTGGTGCTTCCGGCATCTCTGGCACGTGGTTCTGGTGTGTGTGAGAGCTGGTTCTGGCATGTCCGGCAGATGATTCCGGAGTGTCCACCAAGTGGTTGTGGCATACCCGGCAGGTGATTTTAGCGTGTCAGGTAGGTGGTTCCAGCGAGTCGAGTAGGTGGTTCCGGCGTGCTCGGCAGGTGGTTCAGGTGGGTCTGGCAGGTGGTTTCGGTCTGTTCGGGGTGTGGTTCCGGCATCTCAGGCACATGGTTCTGGCATGTCTGATAGGTGGTTCCGGCCGGCCCGACAGGTGTTTCCATGGTGTCCGCCAAGTGGTTCTGGCATAGCTGGCAGGTGATGTTGGCGTGACCGGCAGGTGGTTCCAGCCAGCCTGGCAGGTGGTTCTGGCGTGCTCGGCAGGCGCTTCCGGTGTCATTGGCATGTGGTTCCGGCATGTCTGAGACGTGGTTCCGCCATGCCCGGCAGGTGATTCCGGAGTGTTCGCCAAGTGGTTCTGGCGTAGCCGGCAAGTGATTTTGCATGTCCGGCAATGTTTCCGGCGAGTCGAGCCGGGGGTTCCGGCATAGACGGCAGGTGGTTCCGTCATGCCCGGCAGGTGATTCCGGAGTGTCCGGCATGTGGTTCTGGCACCTCTGAGAGGTGGTTCCCGCATGCCCGGCAGGTGATACCGGAGTGTCCGGCATTTGGTTCTGGCACCTCTGAGAGGTGGTTCCGGAATGACTGGCAGGTGATTCCGGAGTGTCTGCCGAGTGGTTCTGGCGTAGCCGGCAGTTGATTTTGGCGTGTCCACTAGGTGTTTCTGGGGAGTGGATCAGCTGGTTCCGGCATAATCGGCAGGTGGTACCGGCGTGTCCAGAACATGGTTCTGGCAAGTCTGAGAGGTGGTTCCGGCACGCCCGACAGGTGATTCCGGAGCGTCCGCCAAGTGTTTCTGGAGTACCCGGCAGGTGATTTTGGCATGTCCGACAGGTGTTTCTTGCGAGTCAAGCAGGTGGCTGAGGCATGCTCAACTGGTGCTTCCGGCGTCTCTGGCACGTGGTTCTGGTGTGTGTGAGAGCTGGTTCTGGCATGTCCGGCAGATGATTCCGGAGTGTCCACCAAGTGGTTCTGGTGTACCTGGCAATTGATTTTGGCGTGTCAGGAAGGTGGTTCCGGCTAGTTGAGCAGGTGAATCAGGCGTACTCGCCAGGGGGTTCAGGCGGGTCTGGCAGGTGGTTTCGGTCTGTTCGGGGAGTGGTTCCTGCATCTCAGGCTCATGGTTCTGGCACGTCTGAGAGGTGGTTCCGGCCGGCCCGACAGGTGTTTCCATGGTGTCCGCCAAGTGGTTCTGGCATAGCTGGCAGGTGATGTTGGCGTGACCAGCCGGTGGTTCCAGCAAGCCCGGCAGGTGATTCCGAAGAGTTCACCAAATGGTTGTGGCGTAGCCGGCAGTTGATTTTGGCGTGTCCAGCAGGTGGTTTTGGCGTGTCGAGCAGGTGGTTCTGGCGTGCTCGGCAGGTGCTTCCGGTGTCATTGGCATGAAGTTCCGGCATGTCTGAGAGGTGGTTCCGGCATGCCTGGCAGGTGGTTCCGGAGAGTCTGCCGAGTGGTTCTGGAGCCAGCACGGCAGGTGATTCCGAAGAGTTCACCAAATGGTTGTGGCGTAGCCGGCACGTTATTTTGGCCTGTCAGGAAGTTGGTTCCGGCTAGTTGAGCAGGTGGATCAGGCGTGCTGGCCAGGGGGTTCAGGCGGGTCTGGCAGGTGGTTTCGGTCTTTTCGGGGAGTGGTTCCGGCATCTCAGGCTCATGGTTCTGGCACATCTGAGAGGTGGTTCCGGCCGGCCCGACCGGTGTTTCCATGGTGTCCGCCAAGTGGTTCTGGCATAGCTGGCAGGTGATGTTGGCGTGACCAGCCGGTGGTTCCAGCAAGCCCGGCAGGTGATTCCGAAGAGTTCACCAAATGGTTGTGGCGTAGCCGGCAGGTGATTATGGCGTGTCCCGCAGGTGGTTTTGGCGAGTCGAGCAGGTGGTTCTGGCGTGCTCGGCAGGTGCTTCCGGTGTCATTGGCATGAAGTTCCGGCATGTCTGAGAGGTGGTTCCGGCATGCCTGGCAGGTGGTTCCGGAGAGTCTGCCGAGTGGTTCTGGAGCCAGCACGGCAGGTGATTCCGAAGAGTTCACCAAATGGTTGTGGCGTAGCCGGCACGTTATTTTGGCCTGTCAGGAAGTTGGTTCCGGCTAGTTGAGCAGGTGGATCAGGCCTGCTGGCCAGGGGGTTCAGGCGGGTCTGGCAGGTGGTTTCGGTCTGTTCGGGGAGTGGTTCCGGCATCTCAGGCACATGGTTCTGGCACGTCTGACAGGTGGTTCCGGCCGGCCGGAGAGGTGTTTCCGGAGTGTCCGCCAAGTCGTTCTGGCGTAGCTGAAAGGTGATGTTGGCGTGAGCGGCAGGTGGTTCCAGCCAGCCCGGCATGTGATTCCGGAGTGTCTGCCGTGTGGTTCTGGCGTAGCCGGCAGGTGATTTTGGCGTGTCCAGCAGGTGGTTCCGGCGAGCTCGGCAGGTGGTAGCGGCGCGTCCGGAACATGGTTCTGGCACATCTGAGAGATGGTTCCGGCATGCCCGGCAGGTGATTCCGGAGTGTTCGCCAAGTGGTTCTGGCGTAGCCGGCAGGTGATTTTGCATGTCCGGCAATGGTTCCGGCGAGTCGAGCCAGTGGTTCCGGAATGTCCGGCAGGTGGTTCCGGCATGTCCGGCAGGTGTTTCCGGCATGTCCAGCACGTGGTTCCAGCATGCCCGGCAGGTGATTCCGGAGTGTCCGGCATGTGGTTCTGGCACCTCTGAGAGGTGGTTCCGGCATGCCCGACAGGTGATACCGGAGTGTTCGCCAAGTGGTTCTGGCGTAGCCGGCAGGTGATTTTGCATGTCCGGCATGGTTCCGGCGAGTCGAGCCGGTGTTTCCGGAATGTTCGGCAGGTGGTTCCGGCATGTCCGGCAGGTGGTTCCGGCATGTCCAGCACGTGGTTCCAGCATGCCCGGCTGGTGATTCTGGAGTGTCCGGCATGTGGTTCTGGCACCTCTGAGAGGTGGTTCCGGCATGCCCGGCAGGTGATTCCGGAGTGTCTGCCGAGTGGTTCTGGCGTAGTCGGCAGGTGATTCTGGCATGTCCAGCAGGTGCTTCTGGGGAGTGGATCAGGTGGTTCCGGCATACTCTGCAGGTGGTACCGGCGTGTCCGGAGCATGGTTCTGGCAAGTCTGACAGGTGGTTCCGGCATGCCGGACAGGTGATTCCGGAGTGTTCGCCAAGTGGTTCTGGTGTAGACGGCTGGTAATTTTGCATGTCCGGCGGTGGTTCCGGCGAGTCGAGCCGGTGGTTCCGGCGTGTCCGGCAGGTGGATCTGGCGTGACCGGCACGAGGTTCTGGCACGTCTGAGAGTTGGTTCCGGCATGCCAGACAGGTGATTCCGGAGTGTCCGCCAAGTGGTTGTTGCATACCCGGCAGGTGATTTTAGCATGTCAGGTAGGTGGTTCCAGCGAGTCGAGAAGGTGGTTCCGGTGTGCTCGGCAGGTGGTTCAGGCGGGTCTGGCAGGTGGTTTCGGTCTGTTCGGGGTGTGGTTCCAGCGTCTCAGGCACATGGTTCTGGCACGTCAGATAGGTGGTTCCGGCCGGCCCGACAGGTGTTTCCATGGTGTCCGCCAAGTGGTTCTGGCGTAGGTGGCAGGTGATGTTGGCGTGACCGGCAGGTGGTTCCAGCCAGCCCGGTAGGTGATTCCGAAGTGTTCACCAAATGGTTTTGGCGTAGCCGGAAGGTGATTTTGGCGTGTCCAGAAGGTGGTTTTGGCGAGTCGAGCAGGTGATTCTGGCGTGCTCGGCAGGTGCTTCCGGTGTCATTGGCATGTGGTTCCGGCATGTCTGAGAGGTGGTTCCGCCATGCCCGGCAGGTGATTCCGAAGTGTTCCCCAAGTGGTTCTGGCATAGCCGGCAGGTGATTTTGCATGACCGGCAATGGTTCCGGCGAGTCGAGCCGGTGGTTCCGGCATGTCCGGCAGGTGATTCCGGAGTGTCCGGCATGTGGTTCTGGCACCTCTGAGAGGTGGTTCCGGCATGCCCGGCAGGTGATTCCGGAGTGTCCGGCATGTGGTTCTGGCACCTCTGAGAGGTGGTTCCGGCATGCCCGGCAGGTGATACCGGAGTGTCCGGCATTTGCTTCTGGCACCTCTGAGAGGTGGTTCCGGAATGCCTGGCATGTGATTCCGGAGTGTCTGCCGAGTGGTTCTGGCATAGCCGGCAGTTGATTTTTGCGTGTCCATTAGGTGGTTCTGGGGAGTGGATCAGCTGGTTCCGGCATACTCGGCAGGTGGTACCGGTGTGTCCGGAACATGGTTCTGGCACGTCTGAGAGATGGTTCCGGCATGCCCGGCATGTGATTCCGGAGTGTCCGGCATGTGGTTCTGGCACCTCTGAGAGGTGGTTCCGGCATGCCCGGCAGGTGGTTCCGGAGTGTCTGCCGAGTGGTTCTGGCGTAGTCGGCAGGTGATTCTTGCGTGTCCAGCATGTGGTTCTGGGGAGTGGATCCGGTGGTTCCGGCATACTCGGCAGGTGGTACCGGCGTGTCCAGAACATGGTTCTGGCAAGTCTCAGAGGTGGTTCCGGCACGCCTGACAGGTGATTCCGGAGCGTCCGCCAAGTGTTTCTCACGTACCCGGCAGGTGATTTTGACATGTCCGACAGGTGTTTCTTGCGAGTCGAGCAGGTGGCTCAGGCATGCTCAGCTGGTGCTTCCGGCATCTCTGGCACGTGGTTCTGGTGTGTGTGAGAGCTGGTTCTGGCATGTCCGGCAGATGATTCCGGAGTGTCCACCAAGTGGTTGTGGCATACCCGGCAGGTGATTTTAGCGTGTCAGGTAGGTGGTTCCAGCGAGTCGAGTAGGTGGTTCCGGCGTGCTCGGCAGGTGGTTCAGGTGGGTCTGGCAGGTGGTTTCGGTCTGTTCGGGGTGTGGTTCCGGCATCTCAGGCACATGGTTCTGGCATGTCTGATAGGTGGTTCCGGCCGGCCCGACAGGTGTTTCCATGGTGTCCGCCAAGTGGTTCTGGCATAGCTGGCAGGTGATGTTGGCGTGACCGGCAGGTGGTTCCAGCCAGCCTGGCAGGTGGTTCTGGCGTGCTCGGCAGGCGCTTCCGGTGTCATTGGCATGTGGTTCCGGCATGTCTGAGACGTGGTTCCGCCATGCCCGGCAGGTGATTCCGGAGTGTTCGCCAAGTGGTTCTGGCGTAGCCGGCAGGTGATTTTCCATGTCCGGCAATGGTTCCGGCGAGTCGAGCCGGGGGTTCCGGCATAGACGGCAGGTGGTTCCGTCATGCCCGGCAGGTGATTCCGGAGTGTCCGGCATGTGGTTCTGGCACCTCTGAGAGGTGGTTCCCGCATGCCCGGCAGGTGATACCGGAGTGTCCGGCATTTGGTTCTGGCACCTCTGAGAGGTGGTTCCGGAATGACTGGCATGTGATTCCGGAGTGTCTGCCGAGTGGTTCTGGCGTAGCCGGCAGTTGATTTTGGCGTGTCCACTAGGTGTTTCTGGGGAGTGGATCAGCTGGTTCCGGCATAATCGGCAGGTGGTACCGGCGTGTCCAGAACATGGTTCTGGCAAGTCTGAGAGGTGGTTCCGGCACGCCCGACAGGTGATTCCGGAGCGTCCGCCAAGTGTTTCTGGAGTACCCGGCAGGTGATTTTGGCATGTCCGACAGGTGTTTCTTGCGAGTCGAGCAGGTGGCTGAGGCATGCTCAACTGGTGCTTCCGGCGTCTCTGGCACGTGGTTCTGGTGTGTGTGAGAGCTGGTTCTGGCATGTCCGGCAGATGATTCCGGAGTGTCCACCAAGTGGTTCTGGTGTACCTGGCAATTGATTTTGGCGTGTCAGGAAGGTGGTTCCGGCTAGTTGAGCAGGTGAATCAGGCGTACTCGCCAGGGGGTTCAGGCGGGTCTGGCAGGTGGTTTCGGTCTGTTCGGGGAGTGGTTCCTGCATCTCAGGCTCATGGTTCTGGCACGTCTGAGAGGTGGTTCCGGCCGGCCCGACAGGTGTTTCCATGGTGTCCGCCAAGTGGTTCTGGCATAGCTGGCAGGTGATGTTGGCGTGACCAGCCGGTGGTTCCAGCAAGCCCGGCAGGTGATTCCGAAGAGTTCACCAAATGGTTGTGGCGTAGCCGGCAGTTGATTTTGGCGTGTCCAGCAGGTGGTTTTGGCGTGTCGAGCAGGTGGTTCTGGCGTGCTCGGCAGGTGCTTCCGGTGTCATTGGCATGAAGTTCCGGCATGTCTGAGAGGTGGTTCCGGCATGCCTGGCAGGTGGTTCCGGAGAGTCTGCCGAGTGGTTCTGGAGCCAGCACGGCAGGTGATTCCGAAGAGTTCACCAAATGGTTGTGGCGTAGCCGGCACGTTATTTTGGCCTGTCAGGAAGTTGGTTCCGGCTAGTTGAGCAGGTGGATCAGGCCTGCTGGCCAGGGGGTTCAGGCGGGTCTGGCAGGTGGTTTCGGTCTGTTCGGGGAGTGGTTCCGGCATCTCAGGCACATGGTTCTGGCACGTCTGACAGGTGGTTCCGGCCGGCCGGAGAGGTGTTTCCGGAGTGTCCGCCAAGTCGTTCTGGCGTAGCTGAAAGGTGATGTTGGCGTGAGCGGCAGGTGGTTCCAGCCAGCCCGGCATGTGATTCCGGAGTGTCTGCCGTGTGGTTCTGGCGTAGCCGGCAGGTGATTTTGGCGTGTCCAGCAGGTGGTTCCGGCGAGCTCGGCAGGTGGTAGCGGCGCGTCCGGAACATGGTTCTGGCACATCTGAGAGATGGTTCCGGCATGCCCGGCAGGTGATTCCGGAGTGTTCGCCAAGTGGTTCTGGCGTAGCCGGCAGGTGATTTTGCATGTCCGGCAATGGTTCCGGCGAGTCGAGCCAGTGGTTCCGGAATGTCCGGCAGGTGGTTCCGGCATGTCCGGCAGGTGGTTCCGGCATGTCCAGCACGTGGTTCCAGCATGCCCGGCAGGTGATTCCGGAGTGTCCGGCATGTGGTTCTGGCACCTCTGAGAGGTGGTTCCGGCATGCCCGACAGGTGATACCGGAGTGTTCGCCAAGTGGTTCTGGCGTAGCCGGCAGGTGATTTTGCATGTCCGGCATGGTTCCGGCGAGTCGAGCCGGTGTTTCCGGAATGTTCGGCAGGTGGTTCCGGCATGTCCGGCAGGTGGTTCCGGCATGTCCAGCACGTGGTTCCAGCATGCCCGGCTGGTGATTCTGGAGTGTCCGGCATGTGGTTCTGGCACCTCTGAGAGGTGGTTCCTTCATGCCCGGCAGGTGATACCGGAGTGTCCGGCATGTGGTTCTGGCACCTCTGAGAGGTGGTTCCGGCATGCCCGGCAGGTGATTCCGGAGTGTCTGCCGAGTGGTTCTGGCGTAGTCGGCAGGTGATTCTGGCATGTCCAGCAGGTGCTTCTGGGGAGTGGATCAGGTGGTTCCGGCATACTCTGCAGGTGGTACCGGCGTGTCCGGAGCATGGTTCTGGCAAGTCTGACAGGTGGTTCCGGCATGCCGGACAGGTGATTCCGGAGTGTTCGCCAAGTGGTTCTGGTGTAGACGGCTGGTAATTTTGCATGTCCGGCGGTGGTTCCGGCGAGTCGAGCCGGTGGTTCCGGCGTGTCCGGCAGGTGGATCTGGCGTGACCGGCACGAGGTTCTGGCACGTCTGAGAGTTGGTTCCGGCATGCCAGACAGGTGATTCCGGAGTGTCCGCCAAGTGGTTGTTGCATACCCGTCAGGTGATTTTAGCATGTCAGGTAGGTGGTTCCAGCGAGTCGAGAAGGTGGTTCCGGTGTGCTCGGCAGGTGGTTCAGGCGGGTCTGGCAGGTGGTTTCGGTCTGTTCGGGGTGTGGTTCCAGCGTCTCAGGCACATGGTTCTGGCACGTCAGATAGGTGGTTCCGGCCGGCCCGACAGGTGTTTCCATGGTGTCCGCCAAGTGGTTCTGGCGTAGCTGGCAGGTGATGTTGGCGTGACCGGCAGGTGGTTCCAGCCAGCCCGGTAGGTGATTCCGAAGTGTTCACCAAATGGTTTTGGCGTAGCCGGAAGGTGATTTTGGCGTGTCCAGAAGGTGGTTTTGGCGAGTCGAGCAGGTGATTCTGGCGTGCTCGGCAGGTGCTTCCGGTGTCATTGGCATGTGGTTCCGGCATGTCTGAGAGGTGGTTCCGCCATGCCCGGCAGGTGATTCCGAAGTGTTCCCCAAGTGGTTCTGGCATAGCCGGCAGGTGATTTTGCATGACCGGCAATGGTTCCGGCGAGTCGAGCCGGTGGTTCCGGCATGTCCGGCAGGTGATTCCGGAGTGTCCGGCATGTGGTTCTGGCACCTCTGAGAGGTGGTTCCGGCATGCCCGGCAGGTGATTCCGGAGTGTCCGGCATGTGGTTCTGGCACCTCTGAGAGGTGGTTCCGGCATGCCCGGCAGGTGATACCGGAGTGTCCGGCATTTGCTTCTGGCACCTCTGAGAGGTGGTTCCGGAATGCCTGGCATGTGATTCCGGAGTGTCTGCCGAGTGGTTCTGGCATAGCCGGCAGTTGATTTTTGCGTGTCCATTAGGTGGTTCTGGGGAGTGGATCAGCTGGTTCCGGCATACTCGGCAGGTGGTACCGGTGAGTCCGGAACATGGTTCTGGCACGTCTGAGAGATGGTTCCGGCATGCCCGGCATGTGATTCCGGAGTGTCCGGCATGTGGTTCTGGCACCTCTGAGAGGTGGTTCCGGCATGCCCGGCAGGTGGTTCCGGAGTGTCTGCCGAGTGGTTCTGGCGTAGTCGGCAGGTGATTCTTGCGTGTCCAGCATGTGGTTCTGGGGAGTGGATCCGGTGGTTCCGGCATACTCGGCAGGTGGTACCGGCGTGTCCAGAACATGGTTCTGGCAAGTCTCAGAGGTGGTTCCGGCACGCCTGACAGGTGATTCCGGAGCGTCCGCCAAGTGTTTCTCACGTACCCGGCAGGTGATTTTGACATGTCCGACAGGTGTTTCTTGCGAGTCGAGCAGGTGGCTCAGGCATGCTCAGCTGGTGCTTCCGGCATCTCTGGCACGTGGTTCTGGTGTGTGTGAGAGCTGGTTCTGGCATGTCCGGCAGATGATTCCGGAGTGTCCACCAAGTGGTTGTGGCATACCCGGCAGGTGATTTTAGCGTGTCAGGTAGGTGGTTCCAGCGAGTCGAGTAGGTGGTTCCGGCGTGCTCGGCAGGTGGTTCAGGTGGGTCTGGCAGGTGGTTTCGGTCTGTTCGGGGTGTGGTTCCGGCATCTCAGGCACATGGTTCTGGCATGTCTGATAGGTGGTTCCGGCCGGCCCGACAGGTGTTTCCATGGTGTCCGCCAAGTGGTTCTGGCATAGCTGGCAGGTGATGTTGGCGTGACCGGCAGGTGGTTCCAGCCAGCCTGGCAGGTGGTTCTGGCGTGCTCGGCAGGCGCTTCCGGTGTCATTGGCATGTGGTTCCGGCATGTCTGAGACGTGGTTCCGCCATGCCCGGCAGGTGATTCCGGAGTGTTCGCCAAGTGGTTCTGGCGTAGCCGGCAGGTGATTTTCCATGTCCGGCAATGGTTCCGGCGAGTCGAGCCGGGGGTTCCGGCATAGACGGCAGGTGGTTCCGTCATGCCCGGCAGGTGATTCCGGAGTGTCCGGCATGTGGTTCTGGCACCTCTGAGAGGTGGTTCCCGCATGCCCGGCAGGTGATACCGGAGTGTCCGGCATTTGGTTCTGGCACCTCTGAGAGGTGGTTCCGGAATGACTGGCATGTGATTCCGGAGTGTCTGCCGAGTGGTTCTGGCGTAGCCGGCAGTTGATTTTGGCGTGTCCACTAGGTGTTTCTGGGGAGTGGATCAGCTGGTTCCGGCATAATCGGCAGGTGGTACCGGCGTGTCCAGAACATGGTTCTGGCAAGTCTGAGAGGTGGTTCCGGCACGCCCGACAGGTGATTCCGGAGCGTCCGCCAAGTGTTTCTGGAGTACCCGGCAGGTGATTTTGGCATGTCCGACAGGTGTTTCTTGCGAGTCGAGCAGGTGGCTGAGGCATGCTCAACTGGTGCTTCCGGCGTCTCTGGCACGTGGTTCTGGTGTGTGTGAGAGCTGGTTCTGGCATGTCCGGCAGATGATTCCGGAGTGTCCACCAAGTGGTTCTGGTGTACCTGGCAATTGATTTTGGCGTGTCAGGAAGGTGGTTCCGGCTAGTTGAGCAGGTGAATCAGGCGTACTCGCCAGGGGGTTCAGGCGGGTCTGGCAGGTGGTTTCGGTCTGTTCGGGGAGTGGTTCCTGCATCTCAGGCTCATGGTTCTGGCACGTCTGAGAGGTGGTTCCGGCCGGCCCGACAGGTGTTTCCATGGTGTCCGCCAAGTGGTTCTGGCATAGCTGGCAGGTGATGTTGGCGTGACCAGCCGGTGGTTCCAGCAAGCCCGGCAGGTGATTCCGAAGAGTTCACCAAATGGTTGTGGCGTAGCCGGCAGTTGATTTTGGCGTGTCCAGCAGGTGGTTTTGGCGTGTCGAGCAGGTGGTTCTGGCGTGCTCGGCAGGTGCTTCCGGTGTCATTGGCATGAAGTTCCGGCATGTCTGAGAGGTGGTTCCGGCATGCCTGGCAGGTGGTTCCGGAGAGTCTGCTGAGTGGTTCTGGAGCCAGCACGGCAGGTGATTCCGAAGAGTTCACCAAATGGTTGTGGCGTAGCCGGCACGTTATTTTGGCCTGTCAGGAAGTTGGTTCCGGCTAGTTGAGCAGGTGGATCAGGCCTGCTGGCCAGGGGGTTCAGGCGGGTCTGGCAGGTGGTTTCGGTCTGTTCGGGGAGTGG
This sequence comes from Equus przewalskii, assembly GCF_037783145.1. NCBI lineage: Eukaryota > Metazoa > Chordata > Mammalia > Perissodactyla > Equidae > Equus > Equus przewalskii. Next base: position 94,217 of record NW_027228538.1, read on the forward strand.
TTCCGGCATCTCAGGCACATGGTTCTGGCACGTCTGACAGGTGGTTCTGGCCGGCCGGAGAGGTGTTTCCGGAGTGTCCGCCAAGTCGTTCTGGCGTAGCTGAAAGGTGATGTTGGCGTGAGCGGCAGGTGGTTCCAGCCAGCCCGGCATGTGATTCCGGAGTGTCTGCCGTGTGGTTCTGGCGTAGCCGGCAGGTGATTTTGGCGTGTCCAGCAGGTGGTTCCGGCGAGCTCGGCAGGTGGTAGCGGCGCGTCCGGAACATGGTTCTGGCACATCTGAGAGATGGTTCCGGCATGCCCGGCAGGTGATTCCGGAGTGTTCGCCAAGTGGTTCTGGCGTAGCCGGCAGGTGATTTTGCATGTCCGGCAATGGTTCCGGCGAGTCGAGCCAGTGGTTCCGGAATGTCCGGCAGGTGGTTCCGGCATGTCCGGCAGGTGGTTCCGGCATGTCCAGCACGTGGTTCCAGCATGCCCGGCAGGTGATTCCGGAGTGTCCGGCATGTGGTTCTGGCACCTCTGAGAGGTGGTTCCGGCATGCCCGACAGGTGATACCGGAGTGTTCGCCAAGTGGTTCTGGCGTAGCCGGCAGGTGATTTTGCATGTCCGGCATGGTTCCGGCGAGTCGAGCCGGTGTTTCCGGAATGTTCGGCAGGTGGTTCCGGCATGTCCGGCAGGTGGTTCCGGCATGTCCAGCACGTGGTTCCAGCATGCCCGGCTGGTGATTCTGGAGTGTCCGGCATGTGGTTCTGGCACCTCTGAGAGGTGGTTCCTTCATGCCCGGCAGGTGATACCGGAGTGTCCGGCATGTGGTTCTGGCACCTCTGAGAGGTGGTTCCGGCATGCCCGGCAGGTGATTCCGGAGTGTCTGCCGAGTGGTTCTGGCGTAGTCGGCAGGTGATTCTGGCATGTCCAGCAGGTGCTTCTGGGGAGTGGATCAGGTGGTTCCGGCATACTCTGCAGGTGGTACCGGCGTGTCCGGAGCATGGTTCTGGAAAGTCTGACAGGTGGTTCCGGCATGCCGGACAGGTGATTCCGGAGTGTTCGCCAAGTGGTTCTGGTGTAGACGGCTGGTAATTTTGCATGTCCGGCGGTGGTTCCGGCGAGTCGAGCCGGTGGTTCCGGCGTGTCCGGCAGGTGGATCTGGCGTGACCGGCACGAGGTTCTGGCACGTCTGAGAGTTGGTTCCGGCATGCCAGACAGGTGATTCCGGAGTGTCCGCCAAGTGGTTGTTGCATACCCGGCAGGTGATTTTAGCATGTCAGGTAGGTGGTTCCAGCGAGTCGAGAAGGTGGTTCCGGTGTGCTCGGCAGGTGGTTCAGGCGGGTCTGGCAGGTGGTTTCGGTCTGTTCGGGGTGTGGTTCCAGCGTCTCAGGCACATGGTTCTGGCACGTCAGATAGGTGGTTCCGGCCGGCCCGACAGGTGTTTCCATGGTGTCCGCCAAGTGGTTCTGGCGTAGCTGGCAGGTGATGTTGGCGTGACCGGCAGGTGGTTCCAGCCAGCCCGGTAGGTGATTCCGAAGTGTTCACCAAATGGTTTTGGCGTAGCCGGAAGGTGATTTTGGCGTGTCCAGAAGGTGGTTTTGGCGAGTCGAGCAGGTGATTCTGGCGTGCTCGGCAGGTGCTTCCGGTGTCATTGGCATGTGGTTCCGGCATGTCTGAGAGGTGGTTCCGCCATGCCCGGCAGGTGATTCCGGAGTGTTCCCCAAGTGGTTCTGGCATAGCCGGCAGGTGATTTTGCATGACCGGCAATGGTTCCGGCGAGTCGAGCCGGTGGTTCCGGCATGTCCGGCAGGTGATTCCGGAGTGTCCGGCATGTGGTTCTGGCACCTCTGAGAGGTGGTTCCGGCATGCCCGGCAGGTGATTCCGGAGTGTCCGGCATGTGGTTCTGGCACCTCTGAGAGGTGGTTCCGGCATGCCCGGCAGGTGATACCGGAGTGTCCACCAAGTGGTTCTGGTATACCTGGCAGGTGATTTTGGCGTGTCAGGAAGGTGGTTCCGGTTATTTGAGCAGGTGGATCAGGCATGCTCGAAAGGGGATTCAGGCGGGTCTGGCAGGTGCTTTCGGTCTGTTCGGGGAGTGGTTCCGGCATCTCAGGCACATGGTTCTGGCACGTCTGAGAGGTGGTTCCGGCCGGCCCGACAGGTGTTTCCGGAGTGTCCGCCAAGTGGTTCTGGCGTAGCTGAAAGGTGATGTTGGCGTGACCAGCAGGTGGTTCCAGCCAGCCCGGCAGGTGATTCCGGAGTGTCTGCCGAGTGGTTCTGGCGTAGCCGGCAGGTGATTTTGGCGTGTCCAGCAGGTGGTTCCGGCGAGCTCGGCAGGTGGTACCAGCGTGTCCGGAACATGGTTCTGGCACGTCTGTGAGATGGTTCCGGCATGCCCGGCAGGTGATTCCGGAGTGTCCGGCATGTGGTTCTGGCACCTCTGAGAGGTGGTTCCGGCATGCCCGGCAGGTGATACTGGAGTGTCCGGCATTTGGTTCTGGCACCTCTGAGAGGTGGTTCCGGAATGCCTGGCATGTGATAACGGAGTGTCTGCCGAGTGGTTCTGGCGTAGCCGGGAGTTGATTTTTGCGTGTCCACTAGATGGTTCTGGGGAGTGGATCAGCTGGTTCCGGCATACTCGGCAGGTGGTACCGGCGTGTCAAGAACATGGTTCTGGCAAGTCTGAGAGGTGGTTCGGGCACGCCCGACACGTGATTCCGGAGCGTCCCCCGAGTGTTTCTGGCGTACCCGGCAGGTGATTTTGGCATGTCCGACAGGTGTTTCTTGCGAGTCGAGCAGGTGGTCAGGCATGCTCAGCTGGTGCTTCCGGCGTCTCTGGCATGTGGTTCTGGTGTGTCTGAGAGCTGGTTCTGGCATGTCTGGCAGATGATTCCGGAGTGTCCACCAAGTGGTTCTGGTATACCTGGCAGGTGATTTTGGCGTGTCCGGTAGGTGGTTCCGGCTAGTTGAGCAGGTGGATCAGGCGTGCTCGCCAGGGGGTTAAGGCGGGACTGGCAGGTGGTTTCGGTCTGTTCGGGGAGTGGTTCCGGCATCTCAGGCACATGGTTCTGGCACGTCTGAGAGGTGGTTGCGGCCGGCCCGAGAGGTGTCTCCGGAGTGTCCGCCAAGTGGTTCTGGCGTAGCTGAAAGGTGATGTTGGCATGACCGGCAGGTGGTTCCAGCCAGCCCGGCAGGTGATTCCGGAGTTTCTGCCGAGTGGTTCTGGCGTAGCCGGCAGGTGATTTTGGCGTGTCCAGTTGGTGGTTTTGGCGAGTCGAGCAGGTGGTTCTCGCGTGCTCGGCAGGTGCTTCCGGAGTCATTGGCATGTGGTTCCGGCATGTCTGAGAGGTGGTTCCGCCATACCCGGCAGGTGATTCCGGAGTGTTCGCCAAGTGGTTGTGGCGTAGCCGGCAGGGGATTTTGCATGTCCGGCAATGGTTCCGGCGAGTCGAGCCGTTGGTTCCGGCATGTCCAGAAGGTGGTTCCGGCATGCCCGGCAGGTGGTTCCGGCATGCTCGGCAGGTGATCCCGGAGTGTCCGGCATGTGGTTCTGGCACCTCTGAGAGGTGTTTCCGGCATGCCCGGCAGGTGATACCGGAGTGTCCGGCATTTGGTCCTGGCACCTCTGAGAGGTGGTTCCGGAATGCCTGGCCTGTGATTCCGGAGTGTCTGCCGAGTGGTTCTGGCGTAGCCAGCAGTTGATTTTGGCGTGTCCAGCATGTGGTTCTGGGGAGTGGATCAGCTGGTTCCGGCATACTCGGCAGGTGGTACCGGCGTGTCCAGAACATGGTTCTGTCAAGTCTGAGAGGAGGTTCTGGCACGCCCGACAGGTTATACCGGAGCGTCCGCCAAGTGTTTCTGGCATACCCGGCAGGTGATTTTGGCATGTCCGACAGGTGTTTCTTGGGAGTCGAGCAGGTGGCTCAGGCATGCTCAGCTGGTGCTTCCGGCGTCTCTGGCACGTGGTTCTGGTGTGTCTGAGAGCTGGTTCTGGCATGTCCGGCAGATGATTCCGGACTGTCCACCAAGTGGTTCTGGTATACCTGGCAGGTTATTTTGGCGTTTCAGGAAGGTGGTTCCGGCTAGTTGAGCAGGTGGATCAGGCGTGCTCGCCAGGGGGTTCAGGCGGGTCTGGCAGGTGGTTTCGGTCTGTTCGGGGAGTGGTTCCGGCATCTCAGGCACATGGTTCTGGCACGTCTGATAGGTGGTTCCGGCCGGCCCGACTGGTGTTTCCATGGTGTCCGCCAAGTGGTTCTGGCGTAGCTGAAAGGTGATGTTGGAGTGACCAGCAGGTGGTTCCAGCCAGCCCGGCAGGGGATTCCGGAGTGTCTGCCGAGTGGTTCTGGCGGAGCCGGCAGGTGATTTTGGCGTGTCCAGCAGGTGGTTTTGGCGAGTCGAGCCGGTGGTTCCGGCTTGTCCAGCAGGTGGTTCCGGCATGCCCGGCAGGTGATTCCGGAGTGTCCGGCATGTGGTTCTGGCACCTCTGAGAGGTGGTTCCGGCATGCCAGGCAGGTGGTTCCGGAGAGTCTGCCAAGTTGTTCTGGAGCCAGCCCAGCAGCTGATTCCGAAGAGTTCACCAAATGATTGTGGCGTAGCTGGCAGGTGATTTTGGCGTTTCAGGAAGGTGGTTCCGGCTAGTTGAGCAGGTGGATCAGGCGTGCTCGCCAGGGGGTTCAGGCGGGTCTGGCAGGTATTTTCGGTCTGTTCGGGGAGTGGTTCCGGCATCTCAGGCACATGGTTCTGGCACCTCTGAGAGGTGGTTCCGGCATGCCCGGCAGGTGATATCGGAGTGTTCGCCATGTGGTTCTGGCGTTGCCGGCAGGTGATTTGGCATGTCCGGCAGTGTTTCCGGCGAGTCGAGCCGGTGGTTCCGGCTTGTCCAGCAGGTGGTTCCGGCATGCCCGGCAGGTGGTTCACGCGGGTCTGGCAGGTGGTTTCGGTCTGTTCGGGGTGTGGTTCCGGCATCTCAGGCACATGGTTCTGGCACGTCTGATAGGTGGTTCTGGCCGGCCCGACAGGTGATTCCATGTTGTCCGCCAAGTGGTTCTGGCATAGCTGGCAGGTGATGTTGGCGTGACCGGCAGGTGGTTCCAGCCAGCCCGGCAGGTGGTTCCGAAGTGTTCACCAAATGGTTGTGGCGTAGCCGGCAGGTGATTTTGGCGTGTCCAGCAGGTGGTTTTGGCGAGTCGAGCAGGTGGTTCTGCCATGCCCGGCAGGCGATTCCGGAGTGTTCGCCATGTGGTTCTGGCGTAGCCGGCAGGTGATTTTGCATGTCCGGCCATGGTTCCGGCGAGTCGAGCCGGTGGTTCCGGCATGTCCGGAAGGTGGTTCCGGCATGCCCGGCAGGTGATTCCGGAGTGTCCGGCATGTGGTTCTGGCACCTCTGAGAGGTGGTTCCGGCATACCCAGCAGGTGATACCGGAGTGTCCGGCATTTGGTTCTGGCACCTCTGAGTGGTGGTTCTGGAATGCCTGGCATGTGATTCCGGAGTGTCTGCCGAGTGGTGCTGGCGTAGGCGGCAGGTGATTTTGGCGTGTCCAGCAGGTGGTTTTGGCGAGTCGAGCAGGTGGTTCTGGCGTGCTTGGCAGGTGCTTCCGGTGTCATTGGCATGTGGTTCCGGCATGTATGAGAGGTGGTTCCGGCATGCCCTGCAGGTGGTTCCGGAGAGTCTGCCGAGTGGCTCTGGAGCCAGCCCGGCATGGGATTCCGAAGAGTTCACCAAATGCTTGTGGCGTAGCCGGCAGATGATTTTGGCGTGTCACGAAGGTGGTTCCGGGTAGTTGAGCAGGTGGATCAGGCGTGCTCTCCAGGGGGGTCAGGCGGGTCTGGCAGGTGGTTTCGGTCTGTTCGTGGAGTGGTTCCGGCATCTCAGGCACATGGTTCTGGCACGTCTGAGAGGTGGTTCCGGCCGGCCGGAGAGGTGTTTCCGGAGTGTCCGCCAAGTGGTTCTGGCGTAGCTGAGAGGTGATGTTGGCGTGACCGGCAGGTGGTTCCAGGCAGCCCGGCAGGTGATTCCGGAGTGTCTGCCGTGGGGTTCTGGTGTAGCTGGCAGGTGATTTTGGCGTGTCCAGCAGGTGGTTCCGGCGAGCTCGGCAGGTGGTACCAGCGTGTCCGGAACATGGTTCTGGCACGTCTGAGAGATGGTTCCGGCATGCCCGGTAGGTGATTCGGGAGTGTCCGTCCTGTGGTTCTGGCACCTCTGAGAGGTGGTTCCGGCATGCCCGGCAGGTGATACCGGAGTCTCCGGCATTTGGTTCTGGCACCTCTGAGAGGTGGTTCCGGAATGCCTGGCCTGTTATTCCGGAGTGTCTGCCGAGTGGGACTGGCGTAGCCGGGAGTTGATTTTGGCGTGTCCGCTAGGTGGTTCTGGGGAGTGGATCAGGTGGTTCCGGCATACTCCGCAGGTGTTACCGGCGTGTCCGGAACATGGTTCTGGCAAGTCTGAGAGGTGGTTCCGGCATGCCCGACAGGTGATTACGGAGTGTTCGCCAAGTGGTTCTGGCGTAGCCGGCAGGTCATTTTGCATGTCCGGCGGTGGTTCCGGCGAGTCGAGCCGGTGGTTCCGGCGTGTCCGGCAGGTGGTTCTGGCGTGACCCGCACGAGGTTCTGGCACGTCTGAGAGTTGGTTCCGGCATGCCCGACAGGTGATTCCAGAGTGTCCGCCACGTGGTTTTGGCGTACCCGGCAGGTGATTTTGGCTTGCCTGGCAGGTGTTTCATGCAAGTCGAGCATTTGGCTCAGGCATGCTCAGCAGGTGCTTCCGGCGTGTCTGGCACGTGATTTTGGTGTGTCTGAGAGCTGGCTCTGGCATGTCCGGCAGATGATTCCGGAGTGTCCACCAAGTGGTTGTGGCATACCCGGCAGGTGATTTTTGCGTGTCAGGTAGGTGGTTCCAGCGAGTCGAGTAGGTGGTTCCGGCGTGCTCGGCAGGTGGTTCAGGCGGGTCTGGCAGGTGGTTTCGGTCTGTTCGGGGTGTGGTTCCGGCATCTCAGGCACATGGTTCTGGCACGTCTGATAGGTGGGTCCGGCCAGCCCGACAGGTGTTTCCATGGTGTCCGCCAAGTGGTTCTGGCATAGCTGGCAGGCGATGTTGGCGTGACCGGCAGGTGGTTCCAGCCAGCCCGGCAGGTGATACCAAAGTGTTCACCAAATGGTTGTGGCGTAGCCGGAAGGTGATTTTGGCGTGTCCAGCAGGTGGTTTTGGCGAGTCGAGCAGGTGGTTCTGGCGTGCTCGGCAGCTGTTTCCGGAGTCATTGGCATGCGGTTCCGGCATGTCTGAGAGGTGGTTCCGCCATGCCCGGCAGGTGATTCCGGAGTGTTCGCCAAGTGGTTCTGGCGTAGCCGGCAGGTGATTTTGCATGTCCGGCAATGGTTCGGGCGAGTCGAGCCGGTGGTTCCGGCATGTCCAGAAGGTGGTTCCGGCATGCCCGGCAGGTGATTCCGGAGTGTCCGTCATGTGGTTCAGGCACCTCTGAGAGGTGGTTCCGGAATGCCTGGCAGGTGATACCGGAGTGTCCGGCATTTGGTTCTGGCACCTCTGAGAGGTGGTTCCGGAATGCCTTTCATGTGATTCCCGAGTGTCTGCCGAGTGGTTCTGGCGTAGCCGGCAGGTGATTTTGGCGTGTCCAGCAGGTGGTTCCGGCGAGCTCGGCAGGTGGTTCCGGCATGTCCGGAACATGGTTCTGGCAAGTCTGAGAGATGGTTCCGGCATGCCCGGCAGGTGATTCCGGAGTGTCCGTCATGTGGTTCTGGCACCTGTGAGGGGTGGTTCCGCCATGCCCGGCATTTGGTTACAGAATGTCTGCCGAGTGGTTCTGGCGTAGCCGGCAGGTGATTTTGCATGTCCGGCATTGGTTCCGGCGAGTCGAGCCGGTGGTTCCGGCATGTCCGGCATGTGGTTCCGGCATGCCCGGCCGGTGATTCCGGAGTGTCCGGCATGTGGTTCTGGCACCTCTGAGAGGTGGTTCCGGCATGCCCGGCAGGTGATACCAGAGTGTTCGCCAAGTGGTTCTGGCGTAGCCGGCAGGTGATTTTGCATGTCCGGCAATGGTTCCGGCGAGTCGAGCCGGTGGTTCCGGAATGTCCGGCAGGTGGTTCCGGCATGTCCGGCAGGTGGTTCCGGCATGTCCAGCACGTGGTTCCAGCATGCCCTGCAGGTGATTCCGGAGAGTCCGGCATGTGGTTCTGGCACCTCTGAGAGGTGGTTCCGGCATGCCCGGCAGGTGATACTCGAGTGTCCGGCATTTGGTCCTGGCACCTCTGAGAGGTGGTTCCCGAATGCCTGGCCTGTGATTCCGGAGTGTCTGCCGAGTGGTTCTGGCGTAGCCGGCAGTTGATTTTGGCGTGTCCACTAGGTGGTTCTGGGGAGTGGATCAGCTGGTTCCGGCATACTCGGCAGGTGGTACCGGCGTGTCCAGAACATGGTTCTGGCAAGTCTGAGAGGTGGGCCCGGCACGCCTGACAGGTGATTCCGGAGCGTCCGCCAAGTGTTTCTGGCGTACCCGGCAGGTGATATTGGCATGTCCGACAGGTGTATCTTGCGAGTCGAGCAGGTGGCTGAGGCATGCTCAGCTGGTGATTCCGGCGTGTCTGACACGTGGTTCTGGTGTGTCTGAGAGCTGGTTCTGGCATGTCCGGCAGATGATTCCGGAGTGTCCACCAAGTGGTTCTTGTATACCTGGCAGGTGATTTTGGCGTGTCAGGAAGTTACTTCCAGCTAGTTGAGCAGGTGGATCAGGCGTGCTGGCCAGGGGCTTCAGGCGGATCTGGCAGATGGTTTCGGCCTGTTCGGGGAGTGGTTCCGGCATCTAAGGCTCATGGTTCTGGCACGTCTGAGAGGTGGTTCCGGCCGGCCCGACAGATGTTTCCATGGTGTCCGCTAAGTGGTTCTGGCATAGCTGGCAGGTGATGTTGGCGTGACCGGCAGGTGGTTCCAGCAAGCCCGGCAGGTGATTCCGAAGAGTTCACCAAATGGTTGTGGCGGAGCCGGCAGGTGATTTTGGCGTGTCAGGAAGGTGGTTCCGGCTAGTTGAGCAGGTGTGTCAGGCGTGCTCTCCAGGGGGTTCAGGCGGGTCTGGCAGGTGGTTTCGGTCTGTTCGGGGAGTGGTTCCGGCATCTCAGGCACATGGTTCTGGCACGTCTGAGAGGTGGTTCCGGCCGGCCGGAGAGGTTTTTCAGGAGTGTCCGCCAAGTGGTTGTGGCGTAGCTGAAAGGTGATGTTGGCGTGACTGGCAGGTGGTTCCAGCAAGCCCGGTAGGTGATTCCGGAGTGTCTGCCGTGTGGTTCTGGTGTAGCTGGCAGTTGATTTTGGTGTGTCCAGCAGGTGGTTTTGGCGAGTCGAGCAGGTTGTTCTGGCATGCTCGGCAGGTGTTTCCGGTGTCATTGGCATGTGGTTCCGGCATGTCTGAGATGTGGTTCCGCCATGCCCGGCAGGTGATTCTGGAGTGTTCGCCAAGTGGTTCTGGCGTAGCCGGCAGGTGATTTTGCATCTCCGGCAGTGGTTCCGGAGAGTCGAGCCGGTGGTTCCGGCATGTCCGGCAGGTGGTTCCGGAATGCCCGGCAGGTGATTCCGGAGTGTCCAGCATGTGGTTCTGGCACCTCTGAGAGGTGGTTCCGGCATGCCCGGCAGGTGATACTGGAGAGTTCGCCAAATTGTTCTGGCGTAGCCAGCAGGTGATTTTGCATGTCCGGCAATGGTTCCGGCAAGTCGAGCCGGTGGTTCTGTAATGTCCGGCAGGCGGTTCCAGCATGCCCTGCAGGTGATTCCGGAGTGTCTGGCATGAGATTCTGGCACCTCTGAGAGGTGGTTCCGGCATGCCCGGCAGGTGGTTCCGGTGTGTCTGCCGAGTTGTTCTGGGGTAGTCGGCAGGTGATTGTGGCGTGTCCATCAGGTGGTTCTGGGGAGTGGATCAGGTGGTTCCGGCATACTCGGCAGGTGGTACTGGCGTGTCCGGAACATGGTTCTGGCAAGTCTGAGAGGCGGTTCCAGCATGCCCGACAGGTGATTCCGGAGTGTTCGCCAAGTGGTTCTGGCGTAGACGGCAGGTCATTTTGCATGTCTGGCGGTGGTTCCGGCGAGTCGAGCCTCTGGTTCCGGCGTGTCCGGCAGGTGCTCCTGGCGTGACCGACACGAGGTTCTGGCACGTCTGTGAGATGGTTCCGGCATGCCCGGCAGGTGATTCCGGAGTGTCCGGCATGTGGTTCTGGCACCTCTGAGAGGTGGTTCCGGCATGCACGGCAGGTGATTCCGGAGTGTCCGGCATGTGGTTCTGGCACCTCTGCGAGGTGGTTCCAGCATGCCCGGCAGGTGATACCGGAGTCTCCGGCATTTGGTTCTGGCTCCTCTGAGAGGTGGTTCCGGAATGCCTGGCATGTGATTCCGGAGTGTCAGCTGAGTAGTTCTGGCGTAGCCGGCAGGTGATTTTGGCTTGTCTGGCAGGTGTTTCTTGCAAGTCGAGCATTTGGCTCAGGCATGCTCAGCAGGTGCTTCCGGCGTGTCTGGCACGTGGTTCTGGTGTGTCTGAGAGCTGGTTCTGGCATCTCCGGCAGATGATTCCAGAGTGTCCACCAAGTGGTTGTGGCATACCCGGCAGGTGATTTTAGCGTGTCAGGTAGGTGGTTCCAGCGAGTCGAGTAGGTGGTTCCGGCGTGCTCGTCAGGTGGTTCAGGCGAGTCTGGCAGGTGATTTTGGCGTGTTCAGCAGGTGGTTCCGGCGAGCTCGGCAGGTGGTACCGGCGTGTCCGGAACATGGTTCTGGCACATCTGAGAGATGGTTCCGGCATGCCCGGCAGGTGATTCGGGAGTGTCCGGCATGTGGTTCTGGCACCTCTGAGAGGTGGTTCCGGCATGCCCGGCAGGTGGTTCTGGAGTGTCTGCCGAGTGGTTCTGGCGTAGTCGGCAGGTGATTCTGGCGTGTCCAGCATGTGGTTCTGGGGAGTCGATCAGGTGGTTCCGGCATACTCGGCAGGTGGTACCGGCGTGTCCAGAACATGGTTCTGTCAAGTATGAGAGGTGGTTCCGGCATGCCCGACAGGTGATTCCGGAGTGTTCGCCAAGTGGTTCTGGCGTAGCCAGCAGGTGATTTTGCATGTCCGGCGGTGGTTCTGGCGAGTCAATCCGGTGGTTCCGGCGTGTCCTTCAGGTGTATCCGGTCTGTCCGGCACGTGGTTCTGGCGTGTCCGGCACGAGGTTCTGGCACGTCTGAGAGTTGGTTCCGGCATGCCCGACAGGTGATTCCGGAGAGTCCGCCACGTGGTTCTGGCGTACCCGGCAGGTGATTTTGGCGTGTCTGGCAGGTGTTTCTTGCAAGTCGAGCATGTGGCTCAGGCATGATCAGCAGGTGCTTCCGGCGTGTCTGGCACGTGGTTCTGGTGTGTCTGAGAGCTGGTTCTGGCATGTCTGGCAGATGATTCCGGAGTGTCCACCAAGTGGTTGTGGCATATCCGGCAGGTGATTTTAGCGTGTCAGGTAGGTGGTTCCAGCGAGTCGTGTAGGTGGTTCCGGCGTGCTCTGCAGGTGGGTCAGGCGGGTCTGGCAGGTGGTTTCGGTCTGTTCGGAGTGTGGTTCCGGAATCTCAGGCACATGGTTCTGGCACGTCTGATAGGTGGTTCCGGCCGGCCCGACAGGTGTTTCCATGGTGTCGGCCAAGTGGTTCTGGCATAGCTGGCAGGTGATGTTGGCGTGACCGGCAAGTGGTTCCAGCCAGCCCGGCAGGTGATTCCGAAGTGTTCACCAAATGGTTGTGGCGTAGCTGGAAGATGATCTTGGCGTGTCCAGCAGGTGGTTTTTGCGAGTCGAGCAGGTGGTTCTGACGTGCTCGGCAGGTGCTTCCGGTGTCATTGGCATGTGGTTCCGGCATGTCTGAGAGGTGGTTCCGCCATGCCCGGCAGGTGATTCCGGAGTGTTCCCCAAGTGGTTCTGGCATAGCCGGCAGGTGATTTTGCATGTCCGGCAATGTTTCCGGCGAGTCGAGCCGGTGGTTCCGGCATGACCGGCAGGTGGTTCCGGAGTGTCCGGCATGTGGTTCTGGCACCTCTGAGAGGTGGTTCCGGCATGCCCGGCAGGTGATACCGGAGTGTCCGGCATTTCGTTCTGGCACCTCTGAGAGGTGGTTCCGGCATGCCCGGCAGGTGATACCGGAGTGTCCGGCATTTGGTTCTGGCACCTCTGAGAGGTGGTTCCGGAATGCCTGGCATGTGATTCCGGAGTGTCTGCCGAGTGGTTCTGGCATAGCCGGCAGTTGATTTTGGCATGTCCACTAGGTGGTTCTGTGGAGTGGATCAGCTGGTTCCGGCATACTCGGCAGGTGGTACCGGCGTGTCCAGAACATGGTTCTGGCAAGTCTGAGAGGTGGTTCCGGCATGCCCGACAGGTGATTCCGGAGCGTCCGCCAAGTATTTCTGGCGTACCCGGCAAGTGATTTTCGCCTGTCCGACAGGTGTATCTTGCGAGTCGAGCAGGTGGCTCAGGCATGCTCAGCTGGTGCTTCCGGCGTCTCTGGCACGTGGTTCTGGTGTGTCTGAGAGCTGGTTCTGGCATGTCCGGCAGATGATTCCGGAGTGTCCACCAAGTGGTTCTGGTATACCTGGCAGGTGATTTTGGCATGTCAGGAAGGTGGATCCGGCTAGTTGAGCAGGTGGATCAGGCGTGCTCGCCAGGGGGTTCAGTCGGGTCTGGCAGGTGGTTTCGGTGTGTTCGGGGTGTGGTTCCGGCATCTCAGGCTCATGGTTCTGGCACGTCTCACAGGTGGTTCCAGGCGACCCAACAGCTGTTTCCATGGTGTCCGCCAAGTGGTTCTGGCATAGCTGGCAGGTGATGTTGGCGTGACCAGCAGGTGGTTCCAGCAAGCCCGGCAGGTGATTCCGAAGAGTTCACCAAATCGTTGTGGCGGAGCCGGCAGGTGATTTTGGCGTGTCCAGCAGGTGGTTTTGGCGAGTCGAGCAGGTGGTTCTGGCGTGCTCGGCAGGTGCTTCCGGTGTCATTGTCATGTGGTTCTGGCATGTCTGCGAGGTGGTTCTGGCATGCCCGGCAGGTGGTTCCGGAGTGTCTGCCAAGTGGTTCTGGAGCCAGCCCGGTAGGTGATTCCGAAGAGTTCACCAAATGGTTGTGGCGTAGCCGGCAGGTGATTTTGGCGTGTCAGGAAGTTGGTTCCGGCTAGTTGAGCAGGTGGATCAGGCGTGCTCGCCAGGGGGTTCAGGCGGGTCTGGCAGGTGGTTTCGGTCTGTTCGGGGAGTGGTTCCGGCATCTCAGGCACATGGTTCTGGCACGTCTGAGACGTGGTTCTGGCCGGCCGGAGAGGTGTTTCCGGAGTGTCCGCCAAGTGGTTCTGGCGTAGCTGAAAGGTGATGTTGGCGTGACCGGCAGGTGGTTCCAGCCAGCCCGGCAGGTGATTCCGGAGTGTCTGCCGAGTGGTTCTGGCGTAGCCGGCAGGTGATTTTGGCGTGTACTGCAGGTGGTTCCGGCGAGCTCGGCAGGTGGTACCAGCGTGTCCGGAACATGGTTCTGGCACGTCTGTGAGATGGTTCCGGCATGCCCGGCAGGTGATTCCGGAGTGTCCGGCATGTGGTTCTGGCACCTCTGAGAGGTGGTTCCGGAATGCCTGGCATGTGATAACGGAGTGTCTGCCGAGTGGTTCTGGCGTAGCCGGGAGTTGATTTTGGCGTGTCCACTAGGTGGTTCTGGGGAGTGGATCAGCTGGTTCCGGCATACTCGGCAGGTGGTACCGGCGTGTCAAGAACATGGTTCTGGCAAGTCTGAGAGGTGGTTCGGGCACGCCCGACACGTGATTCCGGAGCGTCCCCCGAGTGTTTCTGGCGTACCCGGCAGGTGATTTTGGCATGTCCGACAGGTGTTTCTTGCGAGTCGAGCAGGTGGTCAGGCATGCTCAGCTGGTGCTTCCGGCGTCTCTGGCATGTGGTTCTGGTGTGTCTGAGAGCTGGTTCTGGCATGTCCGGCAGATGATTCCGGAGTGTCCACCAAGTGGTTCTGGTATACCTGGCAGGTGATTTTGGCGTGTCCGGTAGGTGGTTCCGGCTAGTTGAGCAGGTGGATCAGGCGTGCTCGCCAGGGGGTTCAGGCGGGTCTGGCAGGTGGTTTCGGTCTGTTCGTGGAGTGGTTCCGGCATCTCAGTCACATGGTTCTGGCACGTCTGAGAGGTGGTTGCGGCCGGCCCGACAGGTGTTTCCATGGTGTCCGCCAAGTGGTTCTGGCGTAGCTGAAAGGTGATGTTGGAGTGACCAGCAGGTGGTTCCAGCCAGCCCGGCAGGTGATTCCGGAGTGTCTGCCGAGTGGTTCTGGCGTAGCCGGCAGGTGATTTTGGTGTGTCCAGCAGGTGGTTTTGGCGAGTCGAGCAGGTGGTTCCGGCGTGCTCGGCAGGTGCTTCCGGTGTCATTGGCATGAGGTTCCGGCATGTCTGAGAGGTGGTTCCGCCATGCCCGGCAGGTGATTCCGAGTGTTTGCCAAGTGGTTCTGGCGTAGCCGGCAGGTGATTTTGCATGTCCGGCAATGGTTCCGGCGAGTCGAGCCGGTGGTTCCGGCTTGTCCAGCAGGTGGTTCCGGCATGCCCGGCAGGTGATTCCGGAGTGTCCGGCATGTGGTTCTGGCACCTCTGAGAGGTGGTTCCGGCATGCCAGGCAGGTGGTTCCGGAGAGTCTGCCGAGTTGTTCTGGAGCCAGCCCAGCAGGTGATTCCGAAGAGTTCACCAAATGATTGTGGCGTAGCTGGCAGGTGATTTTGGCGTTTCAGGAAGGTGGTTCCAGCTAGTTGAGCAGGTGGATCAGGCGTGCTCGCCAGGGGGTTCAGGCGGGTCTGGCAGGTATTTTCGGTCTGTTCGGGGAGTGGTTCCGGCATCTCAGGCACATGGTTCTGGCACGTCTGAGAGGTGGTTCCGGCCGGCCGGAGAGGTGTTTCCGGAGTGTCCGCCGAGTGGTTCTGGCGTAGCTGAAAGGTGATGTTGGAGTGACCAGCAGGTGGTTCCAGCCAGCCCGGCAGGTGATTCCGGAGTGTCTGCCGTGTGGTTCTGGCGTAGCTGGCAGGTGATTTTGGCGTGTCCAGCAGGTGGTTCCGGGGAGCTCGGCAGGTGGTACCAGCATGTCCGGAACATGGATCTGCCACGTCTGAGAGATGATTCCGTCATGCCAGGCAGGGGATTCCGGAGTGTCCGGCATGTGGTTCTGGCACCTCTGAGAGGTGGCTCCGGCATGCCCGGCAGGTGGTTCCGGAGTGTCTGCCGAGTGGTTTTGGCGTAGTCGGCAGGTGATTCTGGCGTGTCCAGCAGGTGGTTGTGGTGAGTGGATCAGGTGGTTCCGGCATACTCTGCAGGTGGTACCGGCGTGTCCGTAACATGGTTCTGGCAAGTCTGAGAGGCGGTTTCGGCATGCCCGACAGGTGATTCCGGAGTGTTCGCCAAGTGGTTCTGGCATAGCCGGCAGGTGATTTTGCATGTCCGGCAATGGTTCCGGCGAGTCGAGCCGGTGGTTCCGGAATGTCCGGCACGTGGTTCCGGCATGTCCAGCAGGTGGTTCCGGCATGTCCAGGACGTGGTTCCAGCATGCCCGTCAGGTGATTCCGGAGTGTCCGGCATGTGGTTCTGGCACCTCTGAGAGGTGGTTCCGGAATGCCTGGCATGTGATTCCGGAGAGTCTGCCGAGTGGTTGTGGCGTAGCCGGGAGTTGATTTTGGCGTGTCCACTAGGTGGTTCTGGGGAGAGGATCAGCTGGTTCCGGCATACTCGGCAGGTGGTACCGGCGTGTCCAGAACATGGTTCTGGCAAGTCTGAGAGGTGGTTCCGGCACGCCCGAAAGGTGATTCCGGAGCGTCCGCCAAGTGTTTCTGGCGTACCCGGCAGGTGATTTTCGCCTGTCCGACAGGTGTATCTTGCGAGTCGAGCAGGTTGCTGAGGCATGCTCAGAAGGTGCTTCCGGCGTCTCTGGCACGTGGTTCTGGTGTGTCTGAGAGCTGGTTCTGGCATCTCCGGCAGATGATTCCGGAGTGTCCACCAAGTGGTTCTTGTATACCTGGCAGGTGAATTTGGCGTTTCAGGAAGGTGGTTCCGGCTAGTTGAGCAGGTGGATCAGGCGTGCTCACCAGGGGGTTCAGGCGGGTCTGGCAGGTGGTTTCGTTCTGTTCAGGGAGTGGTTCCGGCATCTCAGGCTCATGGTTCTGGCACGTCAGAGAGGTGGTTCCGGCTGGCCCGACAGGTGTTTCCATGGTGTCCGCCAAGTGGTTCTGGCATAGCTGGCAGGTGATGTTGGCGTGACCGGCAGATGATTCCAGCCAGCCCGGGAGGTGATTCCAAAGTGCTCACCAAATGGTTGTGGCGTAGCCGGAAGGTGATTTTGGCGTGTCCAGCAGGTGGTTTTGGCGAGTCGAGCAGGTGGTTCTGGCGTGCTCGGCAGGTGCTTCCGGTGTCATTGGCATGTGGTTCCGGCATGTCTGAGAGGTGGTTCCGCCATGCCCGGCAGGTGATTCCGGAGTGTTCCCCAAGTGGTTCTGGCATAGCCGGCAGGGGATTTTGCATGTCCGGCAATGGTTCCGGCGAGTCGAGCTGGTGGTTCCGGAATGTCCGGCAGGTGGTTCCTGCATGCCCGGCAGGTGATTCCGGAGTGTCCTGCATGTGGTTCTGGCACCTCTGAGAGGTGGTTCCGGCATGCCCGGCAGGTGATATCGGAGTGTTCGCCATGTGGTTCTGGCGTTGCCGGCAGGTGATTTGGCATGTCCGGCAGTGTTTCCGGCGAGTCGAGCCGGTGGTTCCGGCTTGTCCAGCAGGTGGTTCCGGCGTGCTCGGCAGGTGGTTCAGGCGGGTCTGGCAGGTGGTTTCGGTCTGTTCGGGGTGTGGTTCCGGCATCTCAGGCACATGGTTCTGGCACGTCTGATAGGTGGTTCCGGCCGGCCCGACAGGTGATTCCATGTTGTCCGCCAAGTGGTTCTGGCATAGCTGGCAGGTGATGTTGGCGTGACCGGCAGGTGGTTCCAGCCAGCCCGGCAGGTGGTTCCGAAGTGTTCACCAAATGGTTGTGGCGTAGCCGGCAGGTGATTTTGGCGTGTCCAGCAGGTGGTTTTGGCGAGTCGAGCAGGTGGTTCTGCCATGCCCGGCAGGCGATTCCGCAGTGTTCGCCATGTGGTTCTGGCGTAGCCGGCAGGTGATTTTGCATGTCCGGCCATGGTTCCGGCGAGTCGAGCCGGTGGTTCCGGCATGTCCGGAAGGTGGTTCCGGCATGCCCGGCAGGTGATTCCGGAGTGTCCGGCATGTGGTTCTGGCACCTCTGAGAGGTGGTTCCGGCATACCCAGCAGGTGATACCGGAGTGTCCGGCATTTGGTTCTGGCACCTCTGAGTGGTGGTTCTGGAATGCCTGGCATGTGATTCCGGAGTGTCTGCCGAGTGGTGCTGGCGTAGGCGGCAGGTGATTTTGGAGTGTCCAGCAGGTGGTTTTGGCGAGTCGAGCAGGTGGTTCTGGCGTCCTTGGCAGGTGCTTCCGGTGTCATTGGCATGTGGTTCCGGCATGTATGAGAGGTGGTTCCGGCATGCCTGGCAGGTGGTTCCGGAGAGTCTGCCGAGTGGCTCTGGAGCCAGCCCGGCATGGGATTCCGAAGAGTTCACCAAATGCTTGTGGCGTAGCCGGCAGATGATTTTGGCGTGTCAGGAAGGTGGTTCCGGGTAGTTGAGCAGGTGGATCAGGCGTGCTCTCCAGGGGGGTCAGGCGGGTCTGGCAGGTGGTTTCGCTCTGTTCGGGGAGTGGTTCCGGCATCTCAGGCACATGGTTCTGGCACGTCTGAGAGGTGGTTCCGGCCGGCCGGAGAGGTGTTTCCGGAGTGTCCGCCAAGTGGTTCTGGCGTAGCTGAAAAGTGATGTTGGCGTGACCGGCAGGTGGTTCCAGGCAGCCCGGCAGGTGATTCCGGAGTCTCTGCCGTGTGGTTCTGGTGTAGCTGGCAGGTGATTTTGGCGTGTCCAGCAGGTGGTTCCGGCGAGCTCGGCAGGTGGTACCAGCGTGTCCGGAACATGGTTCTGGCACGTCTGAGAGATGGTTCCGGCATGCCCGGTAGGTGATTCGGGAGTGTCCGTCCTGTGGTTCTGGCACCTCTGAGAGGTGGTTCCGGCATGCCCGGCAGGTGATACCGGAGTCTCCGGCATTTGGTTCTGGCACCTCTGAGAGGTGGTTCCGGAATGCCTGGCCTGTTATTCCGGAGTGTCTGCCGAGTGGGACTGGCGTAGCCCGGAGTTGATTTTGGCGTGTCCGCTAGGTGGTTCTGGGGAGTGGATCAGCTGGTTCCGGCATACTCCGCAGGTGTTACCGGCGTGTCCAGAACATGGTTCTGGCAAGCCTGAGAGGTGGTTCCGGCACGCACGACAGGTGATTTCGGAGCGTCAGCCAAGTGTTTCTGGCGTACCCGGCAGGTGATTTTCACCTGTCCGACAGGTGTATCTTGCGAGTCGAGCAGGTGGCTCAGGCATGCTCAGCTGGTGCTTCCGGCGTCTCTGGCACGTGGTTCTGGTGTGTCTGAGAGCTGGTTCTGGCATGTCCGGCAGATGATTCCGGAGTGTCCACCAAGTGGTTCTTGTATACCTGGCAGGTGATTTTGGTGTGTCAGGAAGTTGGTTCCGGCTAGTTGAGCAGGTGGATCAGGCGTGCTCGCCAAGGGGTTCAGGCGGGTCTGGCAGGTGGTTTCGGTCTGTTCGGGGATTGGTTCTGGCATCTCAGGCTCATGGTTCTGGCACGTCTGATAGGTGGTTCCGGCCGGCCCGACAGGTGTTTCCATGGTGTCCGCCAAGTGGTTCTGGCATAGCTGGCAGGTGATGTTGGCATGACCAGCAGGTGGTTCCAGCAAGCCCGGCAGGTGATTCCGAAGATTTCACCAAATGGTTGTGGCGTAGCTGGCAGGTGATTTTGGCGTGTCCAGCAGGTGGTTTTGGCGAGTCGAGCAGGTGGTTCTGGCGTGCTCGGCAGGTGCTTCCGGTGTCATTGGCATGAGGTTCCGGCATGTCTGAGATGTGGTTCCAGCATGCCCGGCAGGTGGTTCCGGAGTTTCCGGCAGGTGGTTTTGGCACCTCTTATAGGTGGTTCTGGCATGCCCGGCAGGTGATTCCGGAGTGTCCGGCATTTTGTTCTGGCACCTCTGAGAGGTGGTTCCGGCATGCTTGGCAGGTGATTCCGGAGTCTCTGCCGAGTGGTTCTGGCGTAGCCGGCAGGTGATTCTGGCGTGTCCAGCAGGTGTTTCTGGGGAGTGGATCAGGTGGTTCCGGCATTCTCGGCAGGTGGTACCGGCGTGTCCCGAACATGGTTCTGGCAAGTCTGAGAGGTGGTTCCGGCATGCCCGACAGGTGATTACGGACTGTTCGCCAAGTGGTTCTGGCGTAGCCGGCAGGTCATTTTGCATGTCCGGCGGTGGTTCCGGCGAGTCGAGCCGGTGGTTCCGGCGTGTCCGGCAGGTGGTTCTGGCGTGACCCGCACGAGGTTCTGGCACGTCTGAGAGTTGGTTCCGGCATGCCCGACAGGTGATTCCAGAGTGTCCGCCTCGTGGTTTTGGCGTACCCGGCAGGTGATTTTGGCTTGCCTGGCAGGTGTTTCATGCAAGTCGAGCATTTGGCTCAGGCATGCTCAGCAGGTGCTTCCGGCGTGTCTGGCACGTGATTTTGGTGTGTCTGAGAGCTGGCTCTGGTATGTCCGGCAGATGATTCCGGAGTGTCCACCCAGTGGTTGTGGCATACCCGGCAGGTGACTTTAGCGTGTCAGGTAGGTGGTTCCAGCGAGTCGAGTAGGTGGTTCCGGCGTGCTCGGCAGGTGGTTCAGGCGGGTCTGGCAGGTGGTTTCCGTCTGTTCGGGTGTGGTTCCGGCATCTCAGGCACATGGTTCTGGCACGTCTGATAGGTGGGTCCGGCCAGCCCGACAGGTGTTTCCATGGTGTCCGCCAAGTGGTTCTGGCATAGCTGGCAGGCGATGTTGGCGTGACCGGCAGGTGGTTCCAGCCAGCCCGGCAGGTGACACCAAAGTGTTCACCAAATGGTTGTGGCGTAGCCGGAAGGTGATTTTGGCGTGTCCAGCAGGTGGTTTTGGCGAGTCGAGCAGGTGGTTCTGGCGTGCTCGGCAGGTGTTTCCGGAGTCATTGGCATGCGGTTCCGGCATGTCTGAGAGGTGGTTCCGCCATGCCCGGCAGGTGATTCCGGAGTGTCCGGCATGTGGTTCTGGCACCTCTGAGAGGTGGTTCCGGCATGCCCGGCAGGTGATACCGGAGTGTTCGCCAAGTGGTTCTGGCGTAGCCGGCAGGTGATTTTGCATGTCCGGCAATGGTTGCGGCGAGTCGAGCCGGTGGTTCCGGAATGTCCGGCAGGTGGTTCCGGCATGTCCGGCAGGTGGTTCCGGCATGTCCAGCACGTGGTTCCAGCATGCCCTGCAGGTGATTCCGGAGAGTCCGGCATGTGGTTCTGGCACCTCTGAGAGGTGGTTCCGGCATGCCCGGCAGGTGATACCCGAGTGTCCGGCATTTGGTCCTGGCACCTCTGAGAGGTGGTTCCCGAATGCCTGGCCTGTGATTCCGGAGTGTCTGCCGAGTGGTTCTGGCGTAGCCGGCAGTTGATTTTGGCGTGTCCACTAGGTGGTTCTGTGGAGTGGATCAGCTGGTTCCGGCATACTCGGCAGGTGGTACCGGCGTGTCCAGAACATGGTTCTGGCAAGTCTGAGAGGTGGTTCCGGCACGCCTGACAGGTGATTCCGGAGCGTCCGCCAAGTGTTTCTGGTGTACCCGGCAGGTGATATTGGCATGTCCGACAGGTGTATCTTGCGAGTCGAGCAGGTGGCTGAGGCATGCTCAGCTGGTGATTCCGGCGTCTCTGGCACGTGGTTCTGGTGTGTCTGAGAGCTGGTTCTGGCATGTCCGGCAGATGATTCCGGAGTGTCCACCAAGTGGTTCTTGTATACCTGGCAGGTGATTTTGGCGTGTCAGGAAGTTACTTCCAGCTAGTTGAGCAGGTGGATCAGGCGTGCTGGCCAGGGGCTTCAGGCGGATCTGGCAGATGGTTTCGGCCTGTTCGGGGAGTGGTTCCGGCATCTCAGGCTCATGGTTCTGGCACGTCTGAGAGGTGGTTCCGGCCGGCCCGACAGATGTTTCCATGGTGTCCGCTAAGTGGTTCTGGCATAGCTGGCAGGTGATGTTGGCGTGACCGGCAGGTGGTTCCAGCAAGCCCGGCAGGTGATTCCGAAGAGTTCACCAAATGGTTGTGGCGGAGCCGGCAGGTGATTTTGGCGTGTCAGGAAGGTGGTTCCGGCTAGTTGAGCAGGTGGGTCAGGCGTGCTCTCCAGGGGGTTCAGGCGGGTCTGGCAGGTGGTTTCGGTCTGTTCGGGGAGTGGTTCCGGCATCTCAGGCACATGGTTCTGGCACGTCTGAGAGGTGGTTCCGGCCGGCCGGAGAGGTGTTTCAGGAGTGTCCGCCAAGTGGTTGTGGCGTAGCTGAAAGGTGATGTTGGCGTGACTGGCAGGTGGTTCCAGCAAGCCCGGTAGGTGATTCCGGAGTCTCTGCCGTGTGGTTCTGGTGTAGCTGTCAGTTGATTTTGGTGTGTCCAGCAGGTGGTTTTGGCATGCTCGGCAGGTGCTTCCGGTGTCATTGGCATGTGGTTCCGGCATGTCTGAGATGTGGTTCCGCCATGCCCGGCAGGTGATTCTGGAGCGTTCGCCAAGTGGTTCTGGCGTAGCCGGCAGGTGATTTTGCATGTCCGGCAGTGGTTCCGGAGAGTCGAGCCGGTGGTTCCGGCATGTCCGGCAGGTGGTTCCGGAATGCCCGGCAGGTGATTCCGGAATGTCCGGCATGTGGTTCTGGCACCTCTGAGATGTGGTTCCGGCATGCCCGGCAGGTGATACTGGAGAGTTCGCCAAATTGTTCTGGCGTAGCCAGCAGGTGATTTTGCATGTCCGGCAATGGTTCCGGCAAGTCGAGCCGGTGGTTCTGTAATGTCCGGCAGGCGGTTCCAGCATGCCCTGCAGGTGATTCCGGAGTGTCTGGCATGAGATTCTGGCACCTCTGAGAGGTGGTTCCGGCATGCCCGGCAGGTGGTTCCGGTTGTCTGCCGAGTTGTTGTGGGGTAGTCGGCAGGTGATTGTGGCGTGTCCATCAGGTGGTTCTGGGGAGTGGATCAGGTGGTTCCGGCATACTCGGCAGGTGGTACTGGCGTGTCCGGAACATGGTTCTGGCAAGTCTGAGAGGCGGTTCCAGCATGCCCGACAGGTGATTCCGGAGTGTTCGCCAAGTGGTTCTGGCGTAGCCGGCAGGTCATTTTGCATGTCTGGCGGTGGTTCCGGCGAGTCGAGCCGGTGGTTCCGGCGTGTCCGGCAGGTGGTTCTGGCGTGACCGGCACGAGGTTCTGGCACGTCTGAGAGTTGGTTCCGGCATGCCCGACACGTGATTCCGGAGTGTCCGCCACGTGGTTCTGGCGTACCCGGCAGGTGATTTGGCGTGTCTGGCAGGTGTTTCTTGCAAGTCGAGCATTTGGCTCAGGCATGCTCCGCAGGTGCTTCCGGCGTGTCTGGCACGTGGTTCTGGTGTGTCTGAGAGCTGGTTCTGGCATGTCCGGCAGATGATTCCGGAGTGTCCACCAAGTGGTTCTTGTATACCTGGCAGGTGATTTTGGCGTGACAGGAAGTTGGTTCCGGCTAGTTGAGCAGGTGGATCAGGCATGCTCGCCAGGGGGTTCAGGCGGGTCTGGCAGGTGGTTTCGGTCTGTTCGGGGAGTGGTTCCGGCATCTCAGGCACATGGTTCTGGCACGTCTGATAGGTGGTTCCGGCCGGCCCGACAGGTGTTTCCATGTTGTCTGCCAAGTGGTTCCGGCATAGCTGGCAGGTGATGTTGGCGTGACCGGCAGGTGATTCCAGCCAGCCCGGCAGGTGATTCCGAAGTGCTCACCAAATGATTGTGGCGTAGCCGGAAGGTGATTTTGGCGTGTCCAGCATGTGGTTTTGGCGAGTCGAGCAGGTGGTTCTGGCGTGCTCGGCAGGTGCTTCCGGTGTCATTGGCATGTGGTTCCGGCGTGTCTGAGAGGTGGTTCCGCCATGCCCGGCAGGTGATTCCGGAGTGTTCCCCAAGTGGTTCTGGCATAGCCGGCAGGAGATTTTGCATGTCCGGCAATGGTTCCAGCGAGTCGAGCCGGTGGTTCCGGCATGTCCGGCAGGTGGTTCCGGCATGCCCGGCAGGTGATTCCGGAGTGTCCGGCATGTGGTTCTGGCACCTCTGAGAGGTGGTTCCGGCATGCCCTGAAGGTGATATCGGAGTGTTCGCCAAGTGGTTCTGGCGTTGCCGGCAGGTGATTTGGCATGTCCGGCAATGGTGCCAGCGAGTCGTGCCGGTGGTTCCGGAATGTCCGGCAGGTGGTTCAGGCATGTCCGGCAGGTGGTTCCGGCATGTCCAGCACGTGGTTCCAGCATGCCCGGCAGGTGATTCCGGAGTGTCCGGCATGTGGTTCTGGCACCTCTGAGAGGTGGTTCCGGCATGCCCGGCAGGTGATACCGGAGTCTCCGGCATTTGGTTCTGGCACCTCTGAGAGGTGGTTCCGGAATGTCTGGCCTGTGATTCCGGAGTGTCTACCGAGTGGGTCTGGCGCAGCCTGCAGTTGATTTTGGCATGTCCAATAGGTGGTTCTGGGGAGTGGATCAGCTGGTTCCGGCATACTCGGCAGGTTGTACCGGCGTGTCCAGAACATGGTTCTGGCAAGTCTGAGAGGTGGTTCCGGCACGCCTGACAGGTGATTCCGGAGCATCCGCCAAGTTTTTCTGGCGTACCCGTCAGGTGATTTTCGCCTGTCCGACAGGTGTATATTGCGAGTCGAGCAGGTGGCTGAGGCATGCTCAGCAGGTGCTTCCGGCGTCTCTGGCACGTGGTTCTGGTGTGTCTGAGAGCTGGTTCTGGCATCTCCGGCAGATGATTCCGGAGTGTCCACCAAGTGGTTCTTGTATACCTGGCAGGTGATTTTGGCGTGTCAGGAAGGTGGTTCCGGCTAGTTGAGCAGGTGGATCAGGCGTGCTCGCCAGGGGGTTCAGGCGGGTCTGGCAGGTGGTTTCGGTCTGTTCGGGAAGTGGTTCCGGCATCTCAGGCTCATGGTTCTGGCACGTCTGAGAGGTGGTTCCGGCCGGCCCGACAGGTGTTTCCATGGTGTCCGCCAAGTGGTTCTGGCATAGCTGGCAGGTGATGTTGGCGTGACCAGCAGGTGGTTCCAGCAAGCCCGGCAGGTGATTCCGAAGAGTTCACCAAATGGTTGTGGCGTAGCCGGCAGGTGATTATGGCGTGTCCAGCAGGTGGTTTTGGCGAGTCGAGCAGGTGGTTCTGGCGTGCTTGGCAGGTGCTTCCGGTGTCATTGGCATGTGGTTCCGGCATGTCTGAGAGGTGGTTCCGGCATGCCCGGCAGGTGATTCAGGAGTGTCCACCAAGTGGTTGTGGCATACCCGGCAGATGATTTTAGTGTGTCAGGTAGGTGGTTCGAGCGAGTCGAGTAGGTGGTTCTGGCGTGCTCGGCAGGTGGGTCAGGCGGGTCTGGCAGGTGGTTTCGGTCTGTTCTGGGTGTGGTTCCGGCATCTCAGGCACATGGTTCTGGCACGTCTGACAGGTGGTTTCGGCCGGCCCGACAGGTGTTTCCATGTTGTCCGCCAAGTGGTTCTGGCATAGCTGGCAGGTGATGTTGGCATGACCGGCAGGTGGTTCCAGCCAGCCCTGCAGGTGATTCCGAAGTGTTCACCAAATGGTTGTGGCGTAGCCGGCAGGTGATTTTGGTGTGTCCAGCAGGTGGTTTTGGTGAGTCGAGCAGGTGGTTCTGGCGTGCTCGGCAGGTGCTTCCGGTGTCATTGGCATGTGGTTCCGGCATGTCTGAGAGGTGGTTTCGGCATGCCCGGCAGGTGGTTCCGGAGTATCTGCCGAGTGGTTCTGGAGGCATCCCGGCAGGTGATTCCGAAGAGTTCACCAAATGGTTGTGGCGTAGCCAGCAATTGATTTTGGCGTGTCAGGAAGGTGGTTCCGGCTAGTTGAGCAGGTGGATCAGGCGTGCTCGCCAGGGTGTTCAGGCGGGTCTGGCAGGTGGTTTCGGTCTGTTCGGGGAGTGGTTCCGGCATCTCAGGCACATGGTTCTGGCACGTCTGAGAGGTGGTTCCGGCCGGCCGGAGAGGTGTTTCCGGAGTGTCCGCCAAGTGGTTCTGGCGTAGCTGAAAGATGATGTTGGCGTGACCAGCAGATGTTTCCAGCCAGCCCGGCAGGTGATTCCGGAGTGTCTGCCGTGTGGTTCTGGCGTAGATGGCAGGTGATTTTGGCGTGTCGAGCAGGTGGCTCCGGCGAGCTCGGCAGGTGTTACCAGCGTGTCCGGAACATGGTTCTGGCACGTCTGAGAGATGGTTCCGGAATGCCAGGCATGTGATTCCGGAATGTCCGGCATGTGGTTCTGGAACCTCTGAGAGGTGGTTCCGGCACGCCCGGCAGGTGATTCCGGAGTGTCTGGCATGTGGTTCTGGCACCTCTGAGAGGTGGTTCCGGCATGCCCGGCAGGTGATTACGGAGTGTCCGGCATGTGGTTCTGGCACCTCTGAGAGGTGGTTCCGTCATTCCCGGCAGGTGATACCGGAGTGTTTGCCAAGTGGTTCTGGCGTAGCCGGCAGGTGATTTGGCATGTCCGGCAATGGTTCCGGCGAGTCGAGCCGGTGGTTCCGGAATGTCCGGCAGGTGGTTCCGGCATGTCCGGCAGGTGGTTCCGGCATGTATAGCACGTGGTTCCAGCATGCCCGGCAGGTGATTCCGGAGTGTCTGCCACGTGGTTCTGGTGTAGCTGGCAGGTGATTTTGGCGTGTCCAGCAGGTGGTTCCGGCGAGCTCGGCAGGTGGTACCAGCGTGTCCGGAACATGGTTCTGGCACGTCTGAGAGATGGTTCTGGCATGCCCGGCAGGTGATACTGGAGTGTTCGCCAAGTGGTTCTGGCGTAGCCAGCAGGTGATTTTGCATGTCCGGCAATGGTTCCGGCGATTCGAGCCGGTGGTTCTGTAATGTCCGGCAGGTGGTTCCAGCATGCCCTGCAGGTGATTCCGGAGTGTCTGGCATGTGGTTCTGGCACCTCTGAGAGGTGGTTCCGGCATGCCCGGCAGGTGGTTCCGGTGTGTCTGCCGAGTGGTTCTGGCGTAGTCGGCAGGTGATTCTGGTGTGTCCAGCAGGTGGTTCTGGGGAGTGGATCAGGTGGTTCCGGCATACTCGGCAGGTGGTACCGGCGTGTCCGGAACATGGTTCTGGCAAGTCTGAGAGGCGGTTCCGGCATGCCCGACAGGTGATTCCGGAGTGTTCGCCAAGTGGTTCTGGCGTAGCCGGCAGGTCATTTTGCATGTCCGGCGGTGGTTCCGGCGAGTCGAGCCGGTGGTTCCGGCGTGTCCGGCAGGTGGTTCTGGCGTGACCGGCACGAGGTTCTGGCACGTCTGAGAGTTGGTTCCGGCATGCCCGACAGGTGATTCCGGAGTGTCCGCCACGTGGTTCTGGCATAGCCGGCAGGTGATTTTGCATGTCCGGCAATGGTTCGGGCGAGTCGAGCCGGTGGTTCCGGCATGTCCAGAAGGTGGTTCCGTCATGCCCGGCAGGTGATTCCGGAGTGTCCGTCATGTGGTTCAGGCACCTCTGAGAGGTGGTTCCGGCATGCCTGGCAGGTGATACCGGAGTGTCCGGCATTTGGTTCTGGCACCTCTGAGAGGTGGTTCCGGAATGCCTGGCATGTGATTCCCGAGTGTCTGCCGAGTGGTTCTGATGTAGCCGGCAGGTGATTTTGGCGTGTCCAGCAGGTGGTTCCGGCGAGCTCGGCAGGTGGTTCCGGCATGTCCGGAACATGGTTCTGGCAAGTCTGAGAGATGGTTCCGGCATGCCCGGCAGGTGATTCCGGAGTGTCCGTCATGTGGTTCTGGCACCTGTGAGGGGTGGTTCCGCCATGCCCGGCATTTGGTTACAGAATGTCTGCCGAGTGGTTCTGGCGTAGCCGGCAGGTGATTTTGCATGTCCGGCATTGGTTCCGGCGAGTCGAGCCGGTGGTTCCGGCATGTCCGGCAGGTGGTTCCGGCATGCCCGGCCAGTGATTCCGGAGTGTCCGGCATGTAGTTCTGGCACCTCTGAGAGGTGGTTCCGGCATGCCCGGCAGGTGATACCGGAGTGTTCGCCAAGTGGTTCTGGCGTAGCCGGCAGGTCATTTTGCATGTCCGGCAATGGTTCCGGCGAGTCGAGCCGGTGGTTCCGGAATGTCCGGCAGGTGGTTCCGGCATGTCCGGCAGGTGGTTCCGGCATGTCCAGCACGTGGTTCCAGCATGCCCTGCAGGTGATTCCGGAGAGTCCGGCATGTGGTTCTGGCACCTGTGAGAGGTGGTTCCGGCATGCCCGGCAGGTGATACTCGAGTGTCCGGCATTTGGTCCTGGCACCTCTGAGAGGTGGTTCCCGAATGCCTGGCCTGTGATTCCGGAGTGTCTGCCGAGTGGTTCTGGCGTAGCCGGCAGTTGATTTTGGCGTGTCCACTAGGTGGTTCTGGGGAGTGGATCAGCTGGTTCCGGCATACTCGGCAGGTGGTACCGGCGTGTCCAGAACATGGTTCTGGCAAGTCTGAGAGGTGGTTCCGGCACGCCTGACAGGTGATTCCGGAGCGTCCGCCAAGTGTTTCTGGCGTACCCGGCAGGTGATATTGGCATGTCCGACAGGTGTATCTTGCGAGTCGAGCAGGTGGCTGAGGCATGCTCAGCTGGTGATTCCGGCGTCTCTGGCACGTGGTTCTGGTGTGTCTGAGAGCTGGTTCTGGCATGTCCGGCAGATCATTCCGGAGTGTCCACCAAGTGGTTCTTGTATACCTGGCAGGTGATTTTGGCGTGTCAGGAAGTTACTTCCAGCTAGTTGAGCAGGTGGATCAGGCGTGCTGGCCAGGGGCTTCAGGCGGATCTGGCAGATGGTTTCGGCCTGTTCGGGGAGTGGTTCCGGCATCTAAGGCTCATGGTTCTGGCACGTCTGAGAGGTGGTTCCGGCCGGCCCGACAGATGTTTCCATGGTGTCCGCTAAGTGGTTCTGGCATAGCTGGCAGGTGATGTTGGCGTGACCGGCAGGTGGTTCCAGCAAGCCCGGCAGGTGATTCCGAAGAGTTCACCAAATGGTTGTGGCGGAGCCGGCAGGTGATTTTGGCGTGTCAGGAAGGTGGTTCCGGCTAGTTGAGCAGGTGGGTCAGGCGTGCTCTCCAGGGGGTTCAGGCGGGTCTGGCAGGTGGTTTCGGTCTGTTCGGGGAGTGGTTCCGGCATCTCAGGCACATGGTTCTGGCACGTCTGAGAGGTGGTTCCGGCCGGCCGGAGAGGTGTTTCAGGAGTGTCCGCCAAGTGGTTGTGGCGTAGCTGAAAGGTGATGTTGGCGTGACTGGCAGGTGGTTCCAGCAAGCCCGGTAGGTGATTCCGGAGTGTCTGCCGTGTGGTTCTGGTGTAGCTGGCAGTTGATTTTGGTGTGTCCAACAGGTGGTTTTGGCGAGTCGAGCAGGTTGTTCTGGCATGCTCGGCAGGTGCTTCCGGTGTCATTGGCATGTGGTTCTGGCATGTCTGAGATGTGGTTCCGCCATGCCCGGCAGGTGATTCTGGAGTGTTCGCCAAGTGGTTCTGGCGTAGCCGGCCGGTGATTTTGCATGTCCGGCAGTGGTTCCGGAGAGTCGAGCCGGTGGTTCCGGCATGTCCGGCAGGTGGTTCCGGAATGCCCGGCAGGTGATTCCGGAGTGTCCGGCATGTGGTTCTGGCACCTCTGAGAGGTGGTTCCGGCATGCCCGGCAGGTGATACTGGAGAGTTCGCCAAATTGTTCTGGCGTAGCCAGCAGGTGATTTTGCATGTCCGGCAATGGTTCCGGCAAGTCGAGCCGGTGGTTCTGTAATGTCCGGCAGGCGGTTCCAGCATGCCCTGCAGGTGATTCCGGAGTGTCTGGCATGAGATTCTGGCACCTCTGAGAGGTGGTTCCGGCATGCCCGGCAGGTGGTTCCGGTGTGTCTGCCGAGTTGTTCTGGGGTAGTCGGCAGGTGATTGTGGTGTGTCCATCAGGTGGTTCTGGGGAGTGGATCAGGTGGTTCCGGCATACTCGGCAGGTGGTACTGGCGTGTCCGGAACATGGTTCTGGCAAGTCTGAGAGGCGGTTCCAGCATGCCCGACAGGTGATTCCGGAGTGTTCGCCAAGTGGTTCTGGCGTAGCCGGCAGGTCATTTTGCATGTCTGGCGGTGGTTCCGGCGAGTCGAGCCGGTGGTTCCGGCGTGTCCGGCAGGTGGTTCTGGCGTGACCGGCACGAGGTTCTGGCACGTCTGAGAGTTGGTTCCGGCATGCCCGACACGTGATTCCGGAGTGTCCGCCACGTGGTTCTGGCGTACCCGGCAGGTGATTTGGCGTGTCTGGCAGGTGTTTCTTGCAAGTCGAGCATTTGGCTCAGGCATGCTCCGCAGGTGCTTCCGGCGTGTCTGGCACGTGGTTCTGGTGTGTCTGAGAGCTGGTTCTGGCATGTCCGGCAGATGATTCCGGAGTGTCCACCAAGTGGTTCTTGTATACCTGGCAGGTGATTTTGGCGTGACAGGAAGTTGGTTCCGGCTAGTTGAGCAGGTGGATCAGGCATGCTCGCCAGGGGGTTCAGGCGGGTCTGGCAGGTGGTTTCGGTCTGTTCGGGGAGTGGTTCCGGCATCTCAGGCACATGGTTCTGGCACGTCTGATAGGTGGTTCCGGCCGGCCCGACAGGTGTTTCCATGTTGTCTGCCAAGTGGTTCCGGCATAGCTGGCAGGTGATGTTGGCGTGACCGGCAGGTGATTCCAGCCAGCCCGGCAGGTGATTCCGAAGTGCTCACCAAATGGTTGTGGCGTAGCCGGAAGGTGATTTTGGCGTGTCCAGCATGTGGTTTTGGCGAGTCGAGCAGGTGGTTCTGGCGTGCTCGGCAGGTGATTCCGGTGTCATTGGCATGTGGTTCCGGCGTGTCTGAGAGGTGGTTCCGCCATGCCCGGCAGGTGATTCCGGAGTGTTCCCAAAGTGGTTCTGGCATAGCCGGCAGGTGATTTTGCATGTCCGGCAATGGTTCCAGCGAGTCGAGCCGGTGGTTCCGGCATGTCCGGCAGGTGGTTCCGACATGCCCGGCAGGTGATTCCGGAGTGTCCGGCATGTGGTTCTGGCACCTCTGAGTGGTGGTTCCGGCATGCCCTGCAGGTGATATCGGAGTGTTCGCCATGTGGTTCTGGCGTTGCCGGCAGGTGATTTGGCATGTCCGGCAATGGTGCCAGCGAGTCGTGCCGGTGGTTCCGGAATGTCCGGCAGGTGGTTCCGGCATGTCCGGCAGGTGGTTCCGGCATGTCCAGCACGTGGTACCAGCATGCCCGGCAGGTGATTCCGGAGTGTCCGGCATGTGGTTCTGGCACCTCTGAGAGGTGGTTCCGGCATGCCCGGCAGGTGATACCGGAGTGTCCGGCATTTGGTCCTGGCACCTCTGAGAGGTGGTTCCGGAATGTCTGGCCTGTGATTCCGGAGTGTCTACCGAGTGGGTCTGGCGCAGCCTGCAGTTGATTTTGGCATGTCCAATAGGTGGTTCTGGGGAGTGGATCAGCTGGTTCCGGCATACTCGGCAGGTTGTACCGGCGTGTCCAGAACATGGTTCTGGCAAGTCTGAGAGGTGGTTCCGGCACGCCCGACAGGTGATTCCGGAGCATCCGCCAAGTGTTTCTGGCGTACCCGGCAGGTGATTTTCGCCTGTCCGACAGGTGTATCTTGCGAGTCGAGCAGGTGGCTGAGGCATGCTCAGCAGGTGCTTCCGGCGTCTCTGGCACGTGGTTCTGGTGTGTCTGAGAGCTGGTTCTGGCATCTCCGGCAGATGATTCCGGAGTGTCCACCAAGTGGTTCTTGTATACCTGGCAGGTGATTTTGGCGTGTCAGGAAGGTGGTTCCGGCTAGTTGAGCAGGTGGATCAGGCGTGCTCGCCAGGGGGTTCAGGCGGGTCTGGCAGGTGGTTTCGGTCTGTTCGGGAAGTGGTTCCGGCATCTCAGGCTCATGGTTCTGGCACGTCTGAGAGGTGGTTCCGGCCGGCCCGACAGGTGTTTCCATGGTGTCCGCCAAGTGGTTCTGGCATAGCTGGCAGGTGATGTTGGCGTGACCAGCAGGTGGTTCCAGCAAGCCCGGCAGGTGATTCCGAAGAGTTCACCAAATGGTTGTGGCGTAGCCGGCAGGTGATTATGGCGTGTCCATCAGGTGGTTTTGGCGAGTCGAGCAGGTGGTTCTGGCGTGCTTGGCAGGTGCTTCCGGTGTCATTGGCATGTGGTTCCGGCATGTCTGAGAGGTGGTTCCGGCATGCCCGGCAGGTGATTCCGGAGAGTCTGCCGAGTGGCTCTGGAGCCAGCCCGGCAGGGGATTCCGAAGAGTTCACCAAATGCTTGTGGCGTAGCCGGCAGGTGATTTTGGCGTGTCAGGAAGGTGGTTCCGGCTAGTTGAGCAGGTGGATCAGGCGTGCTCGCCAGGGTGTTCAGGCGGGTCTGGCAGGTGGTTTCGGTCTGTTCGGGGAGTGGTTCCGGCATCTCAGGCACATGGTTCTGGCACGTCTGAGAGGTGGTTCCGGCCGGCCGGAGAGGTGTTTCCGGAGTGTCCGCCAAGTGGTTCTGGCGTAGCTGAAAGATGATGTTGGCGTGACCAGCAGATGTTTCCAGCCAGCCCGGCAGGTGATTCCGGAGTGTCTGCCGTGTGGTTCTGGCGTAGATGGCAGGTGATTTTGGCGTGTCGAGCAGGTGGCTCCGGCGAGCTCGGCAGGTGTTACCAGCGTGTCCGGAACATGGTTCTGGCACGTCTGAGAGATGGTTCCGGAATGCCAGGCATGTGATTCCGGAATGTCCGGCATGTGGTTCTGGAACCTCTGAGAGGTGGTTCCGGCACGCCCGGCAGGTGATTCCGGAGTGTCTGGCATGTGGTTCTGGCACCTCTGAGAGGTGGTTCCGGCATGCCCGGCAGGTGATTACGGAGTGTCCGGCATGTGGTTCTGGCACCTCTGAGAGGTGGTTCCGTCATTCCCGGCAGGTGATACCGGAGTGTTTGCCAAGTGGTTCTGGCGTAGCCGGCAGGTGATTTGGCATGTCCGGCAATGGTTCCGGCGAGTCGAGCCGGTGGTTCCGGAATGTCCGGCAGGTGGTTCCGGCATGTCCGGCAGGTGGTTCCGGCATGTATAGCACGTGGTTCCAGCATGCCCGGCAGGTGATTCCGGAGTGTCTGCCACGTGGTTCTGGTGTAGCTGGCAGGTGATTTTGGCGTGTCCAGCAGGTGGTTCCGGTGAGCTCTGAAGGTGGTACCAGCGTGTCCGGAACATGGTTCTGGCACGTCTGAGAGATGGTTCCGTCATGCCAGGCAGGTGATTCCGGAGAGTCCGGCATTTGGTTCTGGCACCTCCGAGAGGTGGTTTCGGCATGCCCGGCAGGTGATACCGGAGTCTCCGGCATGTGGTTCTGGCACCTCTGAGATGTGGTTCCGGCTGCCCGGCAGGTGGTTCCGGAGTGTCTGCTGAGTGGTTCTGGGGTAGTCGGCAGGTGATTCTGGCGTGTCCACTAGGTGGTTCTGGGGAGTGGATCAGGTGGTTCCGGCATACTCGGCAGGTGGTACCGGCGTGTCCAGAACATGGTTCTGGCAAGTCTGAGAGGTGGTTCCGGCACGCCCGACAGGTGATTCCGGAGTGTTCGCCAAGTGGTTCTGGCGTAGCTGGCAGTTCATTTTGCATGTCCGGCGGTGGTTCCGGCGAGTCGAGCCGGTGGTTCCGGCGTGTCCGGCAGGTGCTTCTGGCGTGACCGGCACGATGTTCTGGCACGTCTGAGAGTTGGTTCCGGCATGCCCGACAGGTGATTCCGGAGTGTCCGCCACGTGGTTCTACGTACCCGGCAGGTGCTTCCGGCGTGTCTGGCACGTGGTTGTGGTGTGTCTTAGAGCTGGTTCTGGCATGTCCGGCAGATGATTCCGGAGTGTCCACCAAGTGGTTCTTGTATACCTGGCAGGTGATTTTGGCGTGTCAGGAAGGTGGTTCCGGCTAGTTGAGCAGGTGGATCAGGCGTGCTCGCCAGGGGGTTCAGGCGGGTCTGGCAGGTGGTTTCGGTCTGTTCGGGAAGTGGTTCCGGCATCTCAGGCTCATGGTTCTGGCACGTCTGAGAGGTGGTTCCGGCCGGCCCGACAGGTGTTTCCATGGTGTCCGCCAAGTGGTTCTGGCATAGCTGGCAGGTGATGTTGGCGTGACCAGCAGGTGGTTCCAGCAAGCCCGGCAGGTGATTCCGAAGAGTTCACCAAATGGTTGTGGCGTAGCCGGCAGGTGATTATGGCGTGTCCATCAGGTGGTTTTGGCGAGTCGAGCAGGTGGTTCTGGCGTGCTTGGCAGGTGCTTCCGGTGTCATTGGCATGTGGTTCCGGCATGTCTGAGAGGTGGTTCCGGCATGCCCGGCAGGTGATTCCGGAGAGTCTGCCGAGTGGCTCTGGAGCCAGCCCGGCAGGGGATTCCGAAGAGTTCACCAAATGCTTGTGGCGTAGCCGGCAGGTGATTTTGGCGTGTCAGGAAGGTGGTTCCGGCTAGTTGAGCAGGTGGATCAGGCGTGCTCGCCAGGGTGTTCAGGCGGGTCTGGCAGGTGGTTTCGGTCTGTTCGGGGAGTGGTTCCGGCATCTCAGGCACATGGTTCTGGCACGTCTGAGAGGTGGTTCCGGCCGGCCGGAGAGGTGTTTCCGGAGTGTCCGCCAAGTGGTTCTGGCGTAGCTGAAAGATGATGTTGGCGTGACCAGCAGATGTTTCCAGCCAGCCCGGCAGGTGATTCCGGAGTGTCTGCCGTGTGGTTCTGGCGTAGATGGCAGGTGATTTTGGCGTGTCGAGCAGGTGGCTCCGGCGAGCTCGGCAGGTGTTACCAGCGTGTCCGGAACATGGTTCTGGCACGTCTGAGAGATGGTTCCGGAATGCCAGGCATGTGATTCCGGAATGTCCGGCATGTGGTTCTGGAACCTCTGAGAGGTGGTTCCGGCACGCCCGGCAGGTGATTCCGGAGTGTCTGGCATGTGGTTCTGGCACCTCTGAGAGGTGGTTCCGGCATGCCCGGCAGGTGATTACGGAGTGTCCGGCATGTGGTTCTGGCACCTCTGAGAGGTGGTTCCGTCATTCCCGGCAGGTGATACCGGAGTGTTTGCCAAGTGGTTCTGGCGTAGCCGGCAGGTGATTTGGCATGTCCGGCAATGGTTCCGGCGAGTCGAGCCGGTGGTTCCGGAATGTCCGGCAGGTGGTTCCGGCATGTCCGGCAGGTGGTTCCGGCATGTATAGCACGTGGTTCCAGCATGCCCGGCAGGTGATTCCGGAGTGTCTGCCACGTGGTTCTGGTGTAGCTGGCAGGTGATTTTGGCGTGTCCAGCAGGTGGTTCCGGTGAGCTCTGAAGGTGGTACCAGCGTGTCCGGAACATGGTTCTGGCACGTCTGAGAGATGGTTCCGTCATGCCAGGCAGGTGATTCCGGAGAGTCCGGCATTTGGTTCTGGCACCTCCGAGAGGTGGTTTCGGCATGCCCGGCAGGTGATACCGGAGTCTCCGGCATGTGGTTCTGGCACCTCTGAGATGTGGTTCCGGCTGCCCGGCAGGTGGTTCCGGAGTGTCTGCTGAGTGGTTCTGGGGTAGTCGGCAGGTGATTCTGGCGTGTCCACTAGGTGGTTCTGGGGAGTGGATCAGGTGGTTCCGGCATACTCGGCAGGTGGTACCGGCGTGTCCAGAACATGGTTCTGGCAAGTCTGAGAGGTGGTTCCGGCACGCCCGACAGGTGATTCCGGAGTGTTCGCCAAGTGGTTCTGGCGTAGCTGGCAGTTCATTTTGCATGTCCGGCGGTGGTTCCGGCGAGTCGAGCCGGTGGTTCCGGCGTGTCCGGCAGGTGCTTCTGGCGTGACCGGCACGATGTTCTGGCACGTCTGAGAGTTGGTTCCGGCATGCCCGACAGGTGATTCCGGAGTGTCCGCCACGTGGTTCTACGTACCCGGCAGGTGCTTCCGGCGTGTCTGGCACGTGGTTGTGGTGTGTCTTAGAGCTGGTTCTGGCATGTCCGGCAGATGATTCCGGAGTGTCCACCAAGTGGTTGTGGCATACCCGGCAGGTGATTTTAGCGTGTCAGGTACGTGGTTCCAGCGAGTCGAGTAGGTGGTTCCGGAGTGCTCGGCAGGTGGTTCAGGCGGGTCTGGCAGGTGGTTTCGTCTGTTCGGGGTGTGGTTCCGGCATCTCAGGCACATGGTTCTGGCACGTCTGATAGGTGGTTCCGGCCGGACCGACAGGTGTTTTCATGGTTTCCGCCAAGTGGTTCTGGCATAGCTGGCATGTGATGTTGGCGTGACCGGCAGGTGGTTCCAGCCAGCCCGCAAGGTGATTCCGAAGTGTTCACCAAATGGTTGTGGCGTAGCCGGAAGTTGATTTTGGCATGTCCAGCAGGTGGTTTTGGCGAGTCGAGCAGGTGGTTCTGGCGTGGTCGGCTGGTGCTTCCGGTGTCATTGGCATGTGGTTCCGGCATGTCTGAGAGGTGGTTCCGGCATGCCTGGCAGGTGGTTCCGGAGTGTCCGGCAAGTGGTTACAGCATGCCCGGCATGTGATTCCGGAGTGTCCGGCATGTGGTTCCAGCATGCCCGGCAGGTGATTCCGGAGTGTCCGGCATGTGGTTCTGGCACCTCTGAGAGGTGGTTCCGGCATGCCCGGCAGGTGATACCGGAGTCTCCGGCATTTGGCTCAGGCACCTCTGAGAGGTGGTTCCGGAATGCCTGGCATGTGATTCCGGAGTGTCTGCCGAGTGGTTCTGGCGTAGCCGGCAGTTGATTTTGGCGTGTCCACTAGGTGGTTGTGGGGCATGGATCAGCTGGTTCCGGCATACTCGGCAGGTTGTACCGGCGTGTCCAGAACATGGTTCTGGCAAGTCTGAGAGGTGGTTCCGGCACGCCCGACACGTGATTCCGGAGCGTCCGCCAAGTGTTTCTGCCGTACCCGGCAGGTGATTTTGGCATGTCCGACAGGTGTTTCTTGCAAGTCGACCAGGTGGCTCAGGCATGCTCAGCTGGTGCTTCCGGCGTCTCTGGCACGTGGTTGTGGTGTGTCTGAGAGCTGGTTCTGGCATGTCCGGCAGATGATTCCGGAGTGTCCACCAAGTGGTTCTGGTATACCTGGCAGGCGATTTTGGCGTGTCAGGAAGGTGGTTCCGGCTAGTTGATCAGGTGGATCAGGCGTGCTCGCCAGGGGGTTCAGGCGGGTCTGGCACGTGGTTTCGGTCTGTTCGGGGAGTGGTTCCGGCATCTCAGGCACATGGTTCTGGCACGTCTGAGAGGTGGTTGTGGCCGGCCCGACAGGTGATTCCGGAATGTCCGCCAAGTGGTTCTGGCGTAGCTGAAAGGTGATGTTGGTGTGACCGGCAGGTGGTTCCAGCCAGCCCGGCAGGTGATTCCGGAGTGTCTGCCGAGTGGTTCTGGCGTAGCCGGCACGTGATTTTGGCGTGTCCAGCAGGTGGTTCCGGCGAGCTCGGCATCTGGTACCGGCGTGTCCGGAACATGGTTCTGGCACAGCTGAGAGATGGTTCCGGCATGCCCGGCAGGTGATTCCGGAGTGTCCGGCATGTGGTTCTGGCACCTCTGAGAGGTGGTTCCGGCATGCCCGGCATGTGGTTCCGGAGTGTTTGCCGAGTGGTTCTGGCGTAGCCGGCAGGTGATTCTGGCGTGTCCAGGAGGTGGTTCTGTGGAGAGGATCAGGTGGTTCCGGCATGCCCGGCAGGTGATTCCGGAGTGTCCGGCATGCGGTTCTGGCACCTCTGAGAGGTGGTTCCGGCATGCCCGGCAGTTGGTTTCGGAGTGTCTGCCAAGTGGTTCTGGAGTAGCCGGCAGGTGATTCTGGCGTATCCAGCAGGTGGTTCTGGGGAGTGGATCAGGTGGTTCCGGCATACTCGGCCGGTGGTACCGGCGTGTCCGGAACATGGTTCTGGCAAGTCTGAGAGGTGGTTCCGGCAGGCCCGACAGGTGATTCCGGAGTGTTCGCCAAGTGGTTCTGGCATAGCCGGCAGGTCATTTTGCATGTCCCGTGCTGGTTCCGGCGAGTCGAGCCGGTGGTTGCGGCGTATCCAGCAGGTCTTTCCGGTCTGTCCGGCAGGTGGTTCTGGAGTGACCGGCACGAGGTTCTGGCACGTCTGAGAGTTGGTTCCGGCATGCCCGACAGGTGATTCCGGAGTGTCCGCCACGTGGTTCTGGCGTACCCGGCAGGTGATTTTGGCGTGTCAGGCAGGTGTTTCTTGCAAGTCGAGCATTTGGCTCAGGCATGCTCAGCAGGTGCTTCCGGCATGTCTGGCACGTGGTTCTGGTGTGTCTGAGAGCTGGTTCTGGCATGTCCGGCAGATGATTCCGGAGTGTCCACCAAGTGGTTGTGGCATACCCGGCAGGTGATTTTAGCGTGTCAGGTAGGTGGTGCCGGCGAGTCGAGTAGGCGGTTCCGGCGTGCTCGGCAGGTGGTTCAGGCGGGTCTGGCAGGTGGTTTCGGTCTGTTCGGGGTGTGGTTCCGGCATCTCAGGCACATGGTTCTGGCACGTCTGATATGTGGTTCCGGCCGGCCGGACAGGTGTTTCCATGGTGTCCGCCAAGTGGTTCTGGCATAGCTGGCAGGTGATGTTGGCGTGACCGTCAGGTGGTTCCAGCCAGCCCGGCAGGTGATTCCGAAGCGTTCACCAAATGGGTGTGGCGTAGCCGGCAGGTGATTTTGGCGTGTCCAGCAGGTGGATTTGGCGAGTCGAGCAGGTGGTTCCAGCGAGCTCGGCAGGTGATACCGGCGAGTCCGGAACATGGTTCTGGCACGTCTGAGAGATGGTTCCGGCTTGCTCGGCAGGTGATTCGGGAGTGTCCGGCATGTGGTTGGCACCTCTGAGAGGTGGTTCCGGCATGCCAGGCAGGTGATTCTGGAGTGTTCGGCAAGTGGTTCTGGAACCTCTGAGAGGTGGTTCCGGCATGCCCGGCAGGTGGTTCCGGAGTGTCTGCCGAGTGGTTCTGGCGTAGTCGGCAGGTGATTCTGGGGTGTCCAGCAGGTGGTTCTGGGGAGTGGATCAGTTGGTTCCGGCATACTCGGCAGGTGGTAGCGGCGTGTAAGGAACATGGTTCTGGCAAGTCTGAGAGGCGGTTCCGGCATGCCCGACAGGTGATTCCATGGTGTCCGCCAAGTGGTTCTGGCATAGCTGGCAGGTGATATTGGCGTGACCGGCAGGTGGTTCCAGCAAGCCCGGCAGGTGATTCCGAAGAGTTCACCAAATGGTTGTGGCGTAGCCGGCAGGTGATTTTGGCGTGTCCAGCAGGTGGTTTTGGCGAGTCGAGCAGGTGGTTCTGGCGTGCTTCGCAGGTGCTTCCGGTGTCATTGGCATGTGGTTCCGGCATGTCTGAGAGGTGGTTCCGCCATGCCCGGCAGGTGATTCAGGAGTGTTCGCCAAGTGGTTCTGGCGTAGCCGGCAGGTGATTTTGCATGTCCGGCAATGGTTACGGCTAGTCGAGCCGGTGGTTCCGGCATGTCCAGCAGGTGGTTCCGGCATGCTAGGCAGGTGATTCCGGAGTGTCCGGCATGTGGTTCTGGCACCTCTGAGAGGTGGTTCCGGCATGCCCGGCAGGTGATACCGGAGTGTCCAGTATTTGGTTCTGGCACCTGTGAGAGGTGGTTCCGGAATGCCCGGCATGTGATTCCGGAGTGTCTGCCGAGTGGATCTGGCGTAGCCGGCAGGTGATTTTGGCGTGTCCAGCAGGTGGTTCCGGCGAGCTCGGCAGGTGGTTCCGGCATGTCCGGGACATGGTTCTGGCACGTCTGAGAGATGGTTCCGGCATGCCCGGCAGGTGATTCCGGAGTGTCCGTCATGTGGTTCTGGCGCCTCTGAGAGTTGGTTCCGGCATGCCCGGCAGTTGGTTATGGAGTGTCTGCCGAGTGGTTCTGGCGTAGCCGGTAGGTGATTCTGGCGTATCCAGCAGGTGGTTTTGGGGAGTGGATCAGGTGGTTCCGGCATACTCGGCAGGTGGTACCGGCGTGTCCGGAACTTGGTTCTGGCAAGTCTGAGAGGTGGTTCCGCCATGCCCGACAGGTGATTCCAGAGTGTTCGCCAAGTGGTTCTGGCGTAGCCGGCAGGTCATTTTGCATGTCCGGCGGTGGTTCCGGCGAGTCGAGCCGGTGGTTCCGGCGTGTCCAGCAAGTGTTTCCGGTCTGTCCGGCAGGTGGTTCTGACGTGACCGGCACGAGGTTCTGGCACGTCTGAGAGTTGGTTCCGGCATGACCGACAGGTGATTCCGGAGTGTCCGCCACGTGGTTCTGGCGTACCCGGCAGGTGATTTTGGCGTGTCAGGCAGGTGTTTCTTGCAAGTCGAGCATTTGGCTCAGGCATGCTCAGCAGGTGCTTCCGGCGTTTCTGTCACGTGGTTCTGGTGTGTCTGAGAGCTGGTTCTGGCATGTCCAGCAGATTTTTCCGGAGTGTCCACAAAGTGGTTGTGGCATACCCGGCAGGTGATTTTAGCGTGTCAGGTAGCTGGTTCCACCGAGTCGAGTAGGTGGTTCCAGCGTGCTCGGCAGGTGGTTCAGGCCGGTCTGGCAGGTGGTTTCGGTCTCTTCGGGGTGTGGTTCCGGCATCTCAGGCACATGGTTCTGGCACGTCTGAGAGGTTGTTCCGGCCGGCCCGACAGGTGTTTCCGTGGTGTCCGCCAAGTGGTTCTGGCATAGCTGGCAGGTGATGTTGGCGTGACCGGCAGGTGGTTACAGCCAGCCCGGCAGGTGATTCCGAAGAGTTCACCAAATGGTTGTGGCATAGCCGGCAGGGGATTTTGGCGTGTCCAGCAGGTGGTTTTGGCGAGTCGAGCAGGTGGTTCTGGCGTGCTCGGCAGGTGCTTCCGGAGT
The DNA here is from genome assembly GCF_037783145.1 of Equus przewalskii. Lineage (NCBI taxonomy): Eukaryota > Metazoa > Chordata > Mammalia > Perissodactyla > Equidae > Equus > Equus przewalskii. Next base: position 134,065 of record NW_027228538.1, read on the forward strand.
CATTGGCATGTGGTTCCGGCATGTCTGAGAGGCAGGTCATTTTGCATGCCCGGCAGGTGATTCCGGAGTGTTCGCCAAGTGGTTCTGGAGTAGCCGGCAGGTGATTTTGCATGTCTGGCAATGGTTCCGGCGTGTCGAGCCGGTGGTTCCGGCATGCCCGGCAGGTGATTCCGGAGTGTCCGGCATGTGGTTCTGGCACCTCTGCGAGGTGGTTCCAGCATGCCCGGCAGGTGATACCGGAGTCTCCGGCATTTGGTTCTGGCACCTCTGAGAGGTGGTTCCGGAATGCCTGGCATGTGATTCCGGAGTGTGTGCCGTGTGGTTCTGGCGTAGCTGGCAGGTGATTTTGGCGTGTCCGGCAGGTGGTTCCACCGAGCTCGGCAGGTGGTACCAGCGTGTCCGGAACATGGTTCTGGCACGTCTGAGAGATGGTTCCGGCATGCCCGGCAGGTGATTCCGGAGTGTCCGGCATGTGGTTCTGGCACCTCTGAGAGGTGGTTCCGGCATGCCCGGCAGGTGATCCTGGAGTGTTCGGCATGTGGTTCTGGCACCTCCGAGAGGTGGTTCCGGCATGCCCGGCAGGTGGTTCCGGAGTGTCTGCCGAGTGGTTCTGGTGTAGTCGGCAGGTGATTCTGGCGTGTCCAGCAGGTGGTTCTGGGGAGTGGATCAGGTGGTTCCGGCATACTCGGCAGGTGGTACCGGCGTGTCCACAACATGGTTCTGCCAAGTCTGAGAGGAGGTTCCGGCACGCCCGACAGGTGATTCCGGAGCGTCCACCAAGTATTTCTGGCATACCCGGCAGGTGATTTTGGCATCCGGCAGGTGTATCTTGCGAGTCGAGCAGGTGGCTCAGGCATGCTCAGCTGTTGCTTCCGACGTCTCTGGCACGTGGTTCTGGTGTGTCTGAGAGCTGGTTCTGGCATGACCGGCAGATGATTCCGGAGTGTCCCCAAGTGGTTCTTGTATACCTGGCAGGTGATTTTGGCGTGTCAGGAAGTTGGTTCCGGCTAGTTGAGCAGGTGGATCAGGCGTGCTCGCCAGGGGGTTCAGGCGGGTCTGGCAGGTGGTTTCGGTCTGTTCGGGGAGTGGTTCCGGCATCTCAGGCACATGGTTCTGACACGTCTGAGAGGTGGTTCCGACCGGCCCGACAGGTGTTTCCATGGTGTCCGCCAAGTGGTTCTGGCATAGCTGGCAGGTGATGTTGGCGTGACCGGCAGGTGGTTCCAGCAAGCCCGGCAGGTGATTCCGAAGAGTTCACCATATGGTTGTGGCGTAGCCGGCAGGTGATTTTGGCGTGTCCAGCAGGTGGTTTTGGCGAGTCGAGCAGGTGGTTCTGGCGTGCTCGGCAGGTGCTTCCGGTGTCATTGGCATGTGGTTCCGGCATGTCTGAGAGGTGGTTCCGGCAGGCCCGGCAGGTGGTTCCGGAGTGTCTGCCGAGTGGTTCTGGAGCCAGCCCGGCAGGTGATTCCGAAGAGTTCACCAAATGGTTGTGGCGTAGCCGGCAGGTAATTTTGGCGTGTCAGGAAGGTGGTTCCAGCTAGTTGAGCAGGTGGATCAGGCGTGCTCGCCAGGGTGTTCAGGCGGGTCTGGCAGGTGGTTTCGGTCTGTTCGGGGAGTGGTTCCGGCATCTCAGGCACATTGTTCTGGCACGTCTCAGAGGTGGTTCCGGCCGGCCGGAGAGGTGTTTCCGGAGTGTCCGCCAAGTGGTTCTGGCGTAGCTGAAAGGCGATGTTGGCGAGACAGGCAGGTGGTTCCAGCCAGCCCGGCAGGTGATGCCGGAGTGTCTGCCGTGTGGTTCTGGCGTAGCTGGCAGGTGATTTTGGTGTGTCCAGCAGGTGGTTCCGGCGAGCTCGGCAGGTGGTACCAGCGTGTCCGGAACATGGTTCTGGCACCTCTGAGAGATGGTTCCGGCATGCCCGGCAGGTGATTCCGGAGTGTCCATCATGTGGTTCTGGCACCTCTGAGAGGTGGTTCCGGCATGCCCGGCAGGTGGTTCCGGAGTGTCTGCCGAGTGATTCTGGCGTAGTCGGCAGGTGATTCTGTCGTGTCCAGCTGGTGGTTGTGGGGAGTGGATCAGGTGTTTCCGGCATACTCGGCAGGTGGTACCGGCGTGTCCAGAACATGGTTCTGGCAAGTCTGAGAGGCGGTTCCGTCATGCCCGACAGGTGATTCCGGAGTGTTCGCCAAGTGGTTCTGGCGTAGCCGGCAGGTCATTTTGCATGTCCAGCGGTGGTTCCGGCGAGTCGAGCTGGTGGTTCCGGCGTGTCCGGCAGGTGGTTCTGGCGTGACCGGCACGAGGTTCTGGCACATCTGAGAGTTGGTTCCGTCATGCCAGACAGGTGATTCCGGAGTGTCCGCCACGTGGTTCTGGCGTACCCGGCAGGTGATTTTGGCGTGTCTGGCAGGTGCTTCTTGCAAGTCGAGCTTTTGGCTCAGGCATGCTCAGCAGGTGCTTCCGGCGTGTCTGGCACGTGGTTCTGGTGTTTCTGAGAGCTGGTTCTGGCATGTCCGGCAGATGATTCCAGAGTGTCCAACAAGTGGTTGTGGCATACCCGGCAGGTGATTTTAGCGTGTCAGGTAGGTGGTTCCAGCGAGTCGAGTAGGTGGTTCCGGCGTGCTCGGCAGGTGGTTCAGGCGGGTCTGGCAGGTGGTTTCTTCTGTTCGGGGTGTGGTTCCGGCATCTCAGGCACATGGTTCTGGCACGTCTGATAGGTGGTTCCGGCCGGCCCGACAGGTGTTTCCATGGTGTCCGCCAAGTGGTTCTGGCATAGCTGGCAGGTGATGTTGGCGTGACTGGCAGGTGGTTCCAGCCAGCCCGGCAGGTGATTCCGAAGCGTTCACCAAATGGTTGTGGAGTAGCCGGCAGGTGATTTTGGAGTGTCCAGCAGGTGGATTTGGCGAGTCGAGCAGGTGGTTCTGGCGTGCTCGGCAGGTGCTTCCGGTGTCATTGGCATGTGGTTCCGGCATGTCTGAGAGGTGTTTCCGCCATGCCCGGCAGGTGATTCCGGAGTGTTCGCCAAGTGGCTCTGGCGTAGCCGGCAGGTGATTTTGCATGTCCGGCAATGGTTCCGGCGAGTCGAGCCGGTGGTTCCGGCATGTCCGGCAGGTGGTTCCGGCATGCCCGGCAGGTGATTCCGGAGTGTCCGGCATGTGGTTCTGGCACCTCTGAGAGGTGGTTCCGGCATGCCAGGCAGGTGATTCTGGAGTGTTCGGCAAGTGGTTCTGGAACCTCTGAGAGGTGGTTACGGCATGCCCGGCAGGTGGTTCCGGAGTGTCTGCCGAGTGGTTCTGGCGTAGTCGGCAGGTGATTCTGGCATGTCCAGCAGGTGGTTCTGGGGAGTGGATCAGTTGGTTCCTGCATACTCGGCAGGTGGTACCGGCGTGTAAGGAACATGGTTCTGGCAAGTCTGAGAGGCGGTTCCGGCATGCCCGACAGGTGATTCCATGGTGTCCGCCAAGTGGTTCTGGCATAGATGGCAGGTGATATTGGCGTGACCGGCAGGTGGTTCCAGCAAGCCCGGCAGGTGATTCCGAAGAGTTCACCAAATGGTTGTGGCGTAGCCGGCAGGTGATTTTGGCGTGTCCAGCAGGTGGTTTTGGCGAGTCGAGCAGGTGGTTCTGGCGTGCTTGACAGGTGCTTCCGGTGTCATTGGCATGTGGTTCCGGCATGTCTGAGAGGTGGTTCCGCCATGCCCGGCAGGTGATTCCGGAGTGTTCGCCAAGTGGTTCTGGCGCAGCCGGAAGGTTATTTTGCATGTCCGGCAATGGTTACGGATAGTCGAGCCGGTGGTTCCGGCATGTCCAGCAGGTGGTTCCGGCATGCTCGGCAGGTGATTCCGGAGTGTCCGGCATGTGGTTCTGGCACCTCTGAGAGGTGGTTCCGGCATGCCCGGCAGGTGATACCGGAGTGTCCAGTATTTGGTTCTGGCACCTGTGAGAGGTGGTTCCGGAATGCCCGGCATGTGATTCCGGAGTGTCTGCCGAGTGGTTCTGGCGTAGCCGGCAAGTGATTTTGGCGTGTCCAGCAGGTGGTTCCGGCGAGCTCGGCAGGTGGTTCCGGCATGTCCGGGACATGGTTCTGGCACGTCTGTGAGATGGTTCCGGCATGCCCGGCAGGTGATTCCGGAGTGTCCGTCATGTGGTTCTGGCACCTCTGAGAGGTGGTTCCGGCATGCCCGGCAGTTGGTTACGGAGTGTCTGCCGAGTGGTTCTGGCATAGCCGGCAGGTGATTCTGGCGTATCCAGCAGGTGGTTTTGGGGAGTGGATCAGGTGGTTCCGGCATACTCGGCAGGTGGTACCGGCGTGTCCGGAACTTGGTTCTGGCAAGTCTGAGAGGTGGTTCCGGCATGCCCGACAGGTGATTCCGGAGTGTTCGCAAAGTGGTTCTGGCGTAGCCGGCAGGTCATTTTGCATGTCCGGCGGTGGTTCCGGCGAGTCGAGCCGGTGGTTCCGGCGTGTCCAGCAAGTGTTTCCGGTCTGTCCGGCAGGTGGTTCTGGCGTGACCGGCACGAGGTTCTGGCACGTTTGAGAGTTGGTTCCGGCATGCCCGACAGGTGATTCCGGAGTGTCCGCCATGTGGTTCTGGCATACCCGGCAGGTGATTTAGGCATGTCCGACAGGTGTTTCTTGCAAGTCGAGCATTTGGCTCAGGCATGCTCAGCAGGTGCTTCCGGCGTGTCTGTCACGTGGTTCTGGAGTGTCTGAGAGCTGGTTCTGGCATGTCCGGCAGATTTTTCCGGAGTGTCCACAAAGTGGTTGTGGCATACCTGGCAGGTGATTTTAGCGTGTCAAGTAGGTGGTTCCAGCGAGTCGAGTAGGTGGTTCCAGCGTGCTCGTTAGGTGGTTCAGGCGGGTCTGGCAGGTTGTTTCGGTCTCTTCGGGGTGTGGTTCCGGCATCTCAGGCACATGGTTCAGGCACGTCTGAGAGGTGGTTCCGGCCGGCCCGACAGGTGTTTCCATGGTGTCCGCCAAGTGGTTCTGGCATAGCCGGCAGGTGATTTTGGCGTGTCCAGCAGGTGGTTTTGGCGAGTCGAGCAGGTGGTTCTGGCGTGCTCGGCAGGTGCTTCCGGTGTCATTGGCATGTGGTTCCGGCATGTCTGAGAGGTGGTCCCGGCAGGCCCGGCAGGTGGTTCCGGAGTGTCTGCCGAGTGCTTCTGGAGCCAGCCCGGCAGGTGATTCTGAAGAGTTCACCCAATGGTTGTGGCGTAGCCGGCAGGTGATTTTGGCGTGTCAGGAAGGTGGTTCCGGCTAGTTGAGCAGGTGGATCAGGCGTGCTCGCCAGGGGGTTCAGGCGGGTCTGGCAGGTGGTTTCGGTCTGTTCGGGGAGTGGTTCCGGCATCTCAGCACATGTTTCTGGCACGTCTGAGAGGTGTTTCCGGCCGGCCGGAGAGGTGTTTCCGGAGTGTCCGCCAAGTGGTTCTGGCTTAGCTGAAAGGTGATGTTGGCGTGACCGGCAGGTGGTTCCAGCCAGCCCGGCAGGTGAATTCCGGAGTGTCTGCCGTGTGGTTCTTTCGTAGCTGGCAGGTGATTTTGGCGTGTCCAGCAGGTGGTTCTGGCCAGCTCGGCAGGTGGTACCAGCGTGTCCGGAACATGGTTCTGGCACGTCTGAGAGATGGTTCCGACATGCCCGGCAGGTGATTCCGGAGTGTCCGGCATGTGGTTCTGGCACCTCTGAGAGGTGGTTCCGGCATGCCCGGCAGGTGGTTCCGGAGTGTTCGCCAAGTGGTTCTGGCGTAGCAGGCAGGTCATTTTGCATGTCCGGCGGTGGTTCCGGCGAGTCGAGCCGGTCGTTCCGGCGTGCTCGGCAGGTGCTTCCGGTGTCATTGGCATGTGGTTCCGGCATGTCTGAGAGGTGGTTCTGGCATGCCCTGCAGGTGATTCCGGAGTGTCCGGCATGTGGTTCTGGCACCTCTGAGAGGTGGTTCCGGCATGCCCGGTAGGTGGTTCCGGAGTGTCCGCCGAGTTGTTCTGGAGCCAGCCCGGCAGGTGATTCCGGAGTGTCCGGCATGTGGTTCTGGCACCTCTGAGAGGTGGTTCTGGCATGCCCGGCAGGTGATTCCGGAGTGTCCGGCATGTGGTTCTCGCACCTCTGAGAGGTGGTTCCGGCATGCCCGGCAGGTCGTTCCGGAGTGTCTGCCGAGTGATTCTGGCGTAGTCGGCAGGTGATTCTGTCGTGTCCAGCTGGTGGTTGTGGGGAGTGGATCAGGTGTTTCCGGCATACTCGGCAGGTGGTACCGGCGTGTCCAGAACATGGTTCTGGCAAGTCTGAGAGGCGGTTCCGTCATGCCCGACAGGTGATTCCGGAGTGTTCGCCAAGTGGTTCTGGCGTAGCCGGCAGGTCATTTTGCATGTCCAGCGGTGGTTCCGGCGAGTCGAGCTGGTGGTTCCGGCGTGTCCGGCAGGTGGTTCTGGCGTGACCGGCACGAGGTTCTGGCACGTCTGAGAGTTGGTTCCGTCATGCCAGACAGGTGATTCCGGAGTGTCCGCCACGTGGTTCTGGCGTACCCGGCAGGTGATTTTGGCGTGTCTGGCAGGTGCTTCTTGCAAGTCGAGCTTTTGGCTCAGGCATGCTCAGCAGGTGCTTCCGGCGTGTCTGGCACGTGGTTCTGGTGTTTCTGAGAGCTGGTTCTGGCATGTCCGGCAGATGATTCCAGAGTGTCCAACAAGTGGTTGTGGCATACCCGGCAGGTGATTTTAGCGTGTCAGGTAGGTGGTTCCAGCGAGTCGAGTAGGTGGTTCCGGCGTGCTCGGCAGGTGGTTCAGGCGGGTCTGGCAGGTGGTTTCTTCTGTTCGGGGTGTGGTTCCGGCATCTCAGGCACATGGTTCTGGCACGTCTGATAGGTGGTTCCGGCCGGCCCGACAGGTGTTTCCATGGTGTCCGCCAAGTGGTTCTGGCATAGCTGGCAGGTGATGTTGGCGTGACTGGCAGGTGGTTCCAGCCAGCCCGGCAGGTGATTCCGAAGCGTTCACCAAATGGTTGTGGAGTAGCCGGCAGGTGATTTTGGAGTGTCCAGCAGGTGGATTTGGCGAGTCGAGCAGGTGGTTCTGGCGTGCTCGGCAGGTGCTTCCGGTGTCATTGGCATGTGGTTCCGGCATGTCTGAGAGGTGTTTCCGCCATGCCCGGCAGGTGATTCCGGAGTGTTCGCCAAGTGGCTCTGGCGTAGCCGGCAGGTGATTTTGCATGTCCGGCAATGGTTCCGGCGAGTCGAGCCGGTGGTTCCGGCATGTCCGGCAGGTGGTTCCGGCATGCCCGGCAGGTGATTCCGGAGTGTCCGGCATGTGGTTCTGGCACCTCTGAGAGGTGGTTCCGGCATGCCAGGCAGGTGATTCTGGAGTGTTCGGCAAGTGGTTCTGGAACCTCTGAGAGGTGGTTACGGCATGCCCGGCAGGTGGTTCCGGAGTGTCTGCCGAGTGGTTCTGGCGTAGTCGGCAGGTGATTCTGGCATGTCCAGCAGGTGGTTCTGGGGAGTGGATCAGTTGGTTCCGGCATACTCGGCAGGTGGTACCGGCGTGTAAGGAACATGGTTCTGGCAAGTCTGAGAGGCGGTTCCGGCATGCCCGACAGGTGATTCCATGGTGTCCGCCAAGTGGTTCTGGCATAGATGGCAGGTGATATTGGCGTGACCGGCAGGTGGTTCCAGCAAGCCCGGCAGGTGATTCCGAAGAGTTCACCAAATGGTTGTGGCGTAGCCGGCAGGTGATTTTGGCGTGTCCAGCAGGTGGTTTTGGCGAGTCGAGCAGGTGGTTCTGGCGTGCTTGACAGGTGCTTCCGGTGTCATTGGCATGTGGTTCCGGCATGTCTGAGAGGTGGTTCCGCCATGCCCGGCAGGTGATTCCGGAGTGTTCGCCAAGTGGTTCTGGCGCAGCCGGAAGGTTATTTTGCATGTCCGGCAATGGTTACGGATAGTCGAGCCGGTGGTTCCGGCATGTCCAGCAGGTGGTTCCGGCATGCTCGGCAGGTGATTCCGGAGTGTCCGGCATGTGGTTCTGGCACCTCTGAGAGGTGGTTCCGGCATGCCCGGCAGGTGATACCGGAGTGTCCAGTATTTGGTTCTGGCACCTGTGAGAGGTGGTTCCGGAATGCCCGGCATGTGATTCCGGAGTGTCTGCCGAGTGGTTCTGGCGTAGCCGGCAAGTGATTTTGGCGTGTCCAGCAGGTGGTTCCGGCGAGCTCGGCAGGTGGTTCCGGCATGTCCGGGACATGGTTCTGGCACGTCTGTGAGATGGTTCCGGCATGCCCGGCAGGTGATTCCGGAGTGTCCGTCATGTGGTTCTGGCACCTCTGAGAGGTGGTTCCGGCATGCCCGGCAGTTGGTTACGGAGTGTCTGCCGAGTGGTTCTGGCATAGCCGGCAGGTGATTCTGGCGTATCCAGCAGGTGGTTTTGGGGAGTGGATCAGGTGGTTCCGGCATACTCGGCAGGTGGTACCGGCGTGTCCGGAACTTGGTTCTGGCAAGTCTGAGAGGTGGTTCCGGCATGCCCGACAGGTGATTCCGGAGTGTTCGCAAAGTGGTTCTGGCGTAGCCGGCAGGTCATTTTGCATGTCCGGCGGTGGTTCCGGCGAGTCGAGCCGGTGGTTCCGGCGTGTCCAGCAAGTGTTTCCGGTCTGTCCGGCAGGTGGTTCTGGCGTGACCGGCACGAGGTTCTGGCACGTTTGAGAGTTGGTTCCGGCATGCCCGACAGGTGATTCCGGAGTGTCCGCCATGTGGTTCTGGCATACCCGGCAGGTGATTTAGGCATGTCCGACAGGTGTTTCTTGCAAGTCGAGCATTTGGCTCAGGCATGCTCAGCAGGTGCTTCCGGCGTGTCTGTCACGTGGTTCTGGAGTGTCTGAGAGCTGGTTCTGGCATGTCCGGCAGATTTTTCCGGAGTGTCCACAAAGTGGTTGTGGCATACCTGGCAGGTGATTTTAGCGTGTCAAGTAGGTGGTTCCAGCGAGTCGAGTAGGTGGTTCCAGCGTGCTCGTTAGGTGGTTCAGGCGGGTCTGGCAGGTTGTTTCGGTCTCTTCGGGGTGTGGTTCCGGCATCTCAGGCACATGGTTCAGGCACGTCTGAGAGGTGGTTCCGGCCGGCCCGACAGGTGTTTCCATGGTGTCCGCCAAGTGGTTCTGGCATAGCCGGCAGGTGATTTTGGCGTGTCCAGCAGGTGGTTTTGGCGAGTCGAGCAGGTGGTTCTGGCGTGCTCGGCAGGTGCTTCCGGTGTCATTGGCATGTGGTTCCGGCATGTCTGAGAGGTGGTCCCGGCAGGCCCGGCAGGTGGTTCCGGAGTGTCTGCCGAGTGCTTCTGGAGCCAGCCCGGCAGGTGATTCTGAAGAGTTCACCCAATGGTTGTGGCGTAGCCGGCAGGTGATTTTGGCGTGTCAGGAAGGTGGTTCCGGCTAGTTGAGCAGGTGGATCAGGCGTGCTCGCCAGGGGGTTCAGGCGGGTCTGGCAGGTGGTTTCGGTCTGTTCGGGGAGTGGTTCTGGCATCTCAGCACATGTTTCTGGCACGTCTGAGAGGTGTTTCCGGCCGGCCGGAGAGGTGTTTCCGGAGTGTCCGCCAAGTGGTTCTGGCTTAGCTGAAAGGTGATGTTGGCGTGACCGGCAGGTGGTTCCAGCCAGCCCGGCAGGTGAATTCCGGAGTGTCTGCCGTGTGGTTCTTTCGTAGCTGGCAGGTGATTTTGGCGTGTCCAGCAGGTGGTTCTGGCCAGCTCGGCAGGTGGTACCAGCGTGTCCGGAACATGGTTCTGGCACGTCTGAGAGATGGTTCCGACATGCCCGGCAGGTGATTCCGGAGTGTCCGGCATGTGGTTCTGGCACCTCTGAGAGGTGGTTCCGGCATGCCCGGCAGGTGGTTCCGGAGTGTTCGCCAAGTGGTTCTGGCGTAGCAGGCAGGTCATTTTGCATGTCCGGCGGTGGTTCCGGCGAGTCGAGCCGGTCGTTCCGGCGTGCTCGGCAGGTGCTTCCGGTGTCATTGGCATGTGGTTCCGGCATGTCTGAGAGGTGGTTCTGGCATGCCCTGCAGGTGATTCCGGAGTGTCCGGCATGTGGTTCTGGCACCTCTGAGAGGTGGTTCCGGCATGCCCGGTAGGTGGTTCCGGAGTGTCCGCCGAGTTGTTCTGGAGCCAGCCCGGCAGGTGATTCCGGAGTGTCCGGCATGTGGTTCTGGCACCTCTGAGAGGTGGTTCCGGCATGCCCGGCAGGTGATTCCGGAGTGTCCGGCATGTGGTTCTCGCACCTCTGAGAGGTGGTTCCGGCATGCCCGGCAGGTCGTTCCGGAGTGTCTGCCGAGTGGTTCTGGCGTAGTCGGCAGGTGATTCTGGCGTGTCCAGGAGGTGGTTCTGTGGAGAGGATCAGGTGGTTCCGGCATGCCCGGCAGGTGATTCCGGAGTGTCCGGCATGCGGTTCTGGCACCTCTGAGAGGTGGTTCCGGCATGCCCGGCAGTTGGTTTCGGAGTGTCTGCCAAGTGGTTCTGGAGTAGCCGGCAGGTGATTCTGGCGTATCCAGCAGGTGGTTCTGGGGAGTGGATCAGGTGGTTCCGGCATACTCGGCCGGTGGTACCGGCGTGTCCGGAACATGGTTCTGGCAAGTCTGAGAGGTGGTTCCGGCAGGCCCGACAGGTGATTCCGGAGTGTTCGCCAAGTGGTTCTGGCATAGCCGGCAGGTCATTTTGCATGTCCCGTGCTGGTTCCGGCGAGTCGAGCCGGTGGTTGCGGCGTATCCAGCAGGTGTTTCCGGTCTGTCCGGCAGGTGGTTCTGGAGTGACCGGCACGAGGTTCTGGCACGTCTGAGAGTTGGTTCCGGCATGCCCGACAGGTGATTCCGGAGTGTCCGCCACGTGGTTCTGGCGTACCCGGCAGGTGATTTTGGCGTGTCAGGCAGGTGTTTCTTGCAAGTCGAGCATTTGGCTCAGGCATGCTCAGCAGGTGCTTCCGGCATGTCTGGCACGTGGTTCTGGTGTGTCTGAGAGCTGGTTCTGGCATGTCCGGCAGATGATTCCGGAGTGTCCACCAAGTGGTTGTGGCATACCCGGCAGGTGATTTTAGCGTGTCAGGTAGGTGGTGCCGGCGAGTCGAGTAGGCGGTTCCGGCGTGCTCGGCAGGTGGTTCAGGCGGGTCTGGCAGGTGGTTTCGGTCTGTTCGGGGTGTGGTTCCGGCATCTCAGGCACATGGTTCTGGCACGTCTGATATGTGGTTCCGGCCGGCCGGACAGGTGTTTCCATGGTGTCCGCCAAGTGGTTCTGGCATAGCTGGCAGGTGATGTTGGCGTGACCGTCAGGTGGTTCCAGCCAGCCCGGCAGGTGATTCCGAAGCGTTCACCAAATGGGTGTGGCGTAGCCGGCAGGTGATTTTGGCGTGTCCAGCAGGTGGATTTGGCGAGTCGAGCAGGTGGTTCCAGCGAGCTCGGCAGGTGATACCGGCGAGTCCGGAACATGGTTCTGGCACGTCTGAGAGATGGTTCCGGCTTGCTCAGCAGGTGATTCGGGAGTGTCCGGCATGTGGTTGGCACCTCTGAGAGGTGGTTCCGGCATGCCAGGCAGGTGATTCTGGAGTGTTCGGCAAGTGGTTCTGGAACCTCTGAGAGGTGGTTCCGGCATGCCCGGCAGGTGGTTCCGGAGTGTCTGCCGAGTGGTTCTGGCGTAGTCGGCAGGTGATTCTGGGGTGTCCAGCAGGTGGTTCTGGGGAGTGGATCAGTTGGTTCCGGCATACTCGGCAGGTGGTACCGGCGTGTAAGGAACATGGTTCTGGCAAGTCTGAGAGGCGGTTCCGGCATGCCCGACAGGTGATTCCATGGTGTCCGCCAAGTGGTTCTGGCATAGCTGGCAGGTGATATTGGCGTGACCGGCAGGTGGTTCCAGCAAGCCCGGCAGGTGATTCCGAAGAGTTCACCAAATGGTTGTGGCGTAGCCGGCAGGTGATTTTGGCGTGTCCAGCAGGTGGTTTTGGCGAGTCGAGCAGGTGGTTCTGGCGTGCTTCGCAGGTGCTTCCGGTGTCATTGGCATGTGGTTCCGGCATGTCTGAGAGGTGGTTCCGCCATGCCCGGCAGGTGATTCAGGAGTGTTCGCCAAGTGGTTCTGGCGTAGCCGGCAGGTGATTTTGCATGTCCGGCAATGGTTACGGCTAGTCGAGCCGGTGGTTCCGGCATGTCCAGCAGGTGGTTCCGGCATGCTAGGCAGGTGATTCCGGAGTGTCCGGCATGTGGTTCTGGCACCTCTGAGAGGTGGTTCCGGCATGCCCGGCAGGTGATACCGGAGTGTCCAGTATTTGGTTCTGGCACCTGTGAGAGGTGGTTCCGGAATGCCCGGCATGTGATTCCGGAGTGTCTGCCGAGTGGATCTGGCGTAGCCGGCAGGTGATTTTGGCGTGTCCAGCAGGTGGTTCCGGCGAGCTCGGCAGGTGGTTCCGGCATGTCCGGGACATGGTTCTGGCACGTCTGAGAGATGGTTCCGGCATGCCCGGCAGGTGATTCCGGAGTGTCCGTCATGTGGTTCTGGCGCCTCTGAGAGTTGGTTCCGGCATGCCCGGCAGTTGGTTATGGAGTGTCTGCCGAGTGGTTCTGGCGTAGCCGGTAGGTGATTCTGGCGTATCCAGCAGGTGGTTTTGGGGAGTGGATCAGGTGGTTCCGGCATACTCGGCAGGTGGTACCGGCGTGTCCGGAACTTGGTTCTGGCAAGTCTGAGAGGTGGTTCCGCCATGCCCGACAGGTGATTCCAGAGTGTTCGCCAAGTGGTTCTGGCGTAGCCGGCAGGTCATTTTGCATGTCCGGCGGTGGTTCCGGCGAGTCGAGCCGGTGGTTCCGGCGTGTCCAGCAAGTGTTTCCGGTCTGTCCGGCAGGTGGTTCTGACGTGACCGGCACGAGGTTCTGGCACGTCTGAGAGTTGGTTCCGGCATGACCGACAGGTGATTCCGGAGTGTCCGCCACGTGGTTCTGGCGTACCCGGCAGGTGATTTTGGCGTGTCAGGCAGGTGTTTCTTGCAAGTCGAGCATTTGGCTCAGGCATGCTCAGCAGGTGCTTCCGGCGTTTCTGTCACGTGGTTCTGGTGTGTCTGAGAGCTGGTTCTGGCATGTCCAGCAGATTTTTCCGGAGTGTCCACAAAGTGGTTGTGGCATACCCGGCAGGTGATTTTAGCGTGTCAGGTAGCTGGTTCCACCGAGTCGAGTAGGTGGTTCCAGCGTGCTCGGCAGGTGGTTCAGGCCGGTCTGGCAGGTGGTTTCGGTCTCTTCGGGGTGTGGTTCCGGCATCTCAGGCACATGGTTCTGGCACGTCTGAGAGGTTGTTCCGGCCGGCCCGACAGGTGTTTCCGTGGTGTCCGCCAAGTGGTTCTGGCATAGCTGGCAGGTGATGTTGGCGTGACCGGCAGGTGGTTACAGCCAGCCCGGCAGGTGATTCCGAAGAGTTCACCAAATGGTTGTGGCATAGCCGGCAGGGGATTTTGGCGTGTCCAGCAGGTGGTTTTGGCGAGTCGAGCAGGTGGTTCTGGCGTGCTCGGCAGGTGCTTCCGGAGTCATTGGCATGTGGTTCCGGCATGTCTGAGAGGCAGGTCATTTTGCATGCCCGGCAGGTGATTCCGGAGTGTTCGCCAAGTGGTTCTGGAGTAGCCGGCAGGTGATTTTGCATGTCTGGCAATGGTTCCGGCGTGTCGAGCCGGTGGTTCCGGCATGCCCGGCAGGTGATTCCGGAGTGTCCGGCATGTGGTTCTGGCACCTCTGCGAGGTGGTTCCAGCATGCCCGGCAGGTGATACCGGAGTCTCCGGCATTTGGTTCTGGCACCTCTGAGAGGTGGTTCCGGAATGCCTGGCATGTGATTCCGGAGTGTGTGCCGTGTGGTTCTGGCGTAGCTGGCAGGTGATTTTGGCGTGTCCGGCAGGTGGTTCCACCGAGCTCGGCAGGTGGTACCAGCGTGTCCGGAACATGGTTCTGGCACGTCTGAGAGATGGTTCCGGCATGCCCGGCAGGTGATTCCGGAGTGTCCGGCATGTGGTTCTGGCACCTCTGAGAGGTGGTTCCGGCATGCCCGGCAGGTGATCCTGGAGTGTTCGGCATGTGGTTCTGGCACCTCCGAGAGGTGGTTCCGGCATGCCCGGCAGGTGATTCCGGAGTGTTCGCCAAGTGGTTCTGGCGCAGCCGGAAGGTTATTTTGCATGTCCGGCAATGGTTACGGATAGTCGAGCCGGTGGTTCCGGCATGTCCAGCAGGTGGTTCCGGCATGCTCGGCAGGTGATTCCGGAGTGTCCGGCATGTGGTTCTGGCACCTCTGAGAGGTGGTTCCGGCATGCCCGGCAGGTGATACCGGAGTGTCCAGTATTTGGTTCTGGCACCTGTGAGAGGTGGTTCCGGAATGCCCGGCATGTGATTCCGGAGTGTCTGCCGAGTGGTTCTGGCGTAGCCGGCAAGTGATTTTGGCGTGTCCAGCAGGTGGTTCCGGCGAGCTCGGCAGGTGGTTCCGGCATGTCCGGGACATGGTTCTGGCACGTCTGTGAGATGGTTCCGGCATGCCCGGCAGGTGATTCCGGAGTGTCCGTCATGTGGTTCTGGCACCTCTGAGAGGTGGTTCCGGCATGCCCGGCAGTTGGTTACGGAGTGTCTGCCGAGTGGTTCTGGCATAGCCGGCAGGTGATTCTGGCGTATCCAGCAGGTGGTTTTGGGGAGTGGATCAGGTGGTTCCGGCATACTCGGCAGGTGGTACCGGCGTGTCCGGAACTTGGTTCTGGCAAGTCTGAGAGGTGGTTCCGGCATGCCCGACAGGTGATTCCGGAGTGTTCGCAAAGTGGTTCTGGCGTAGCCGGCAGGTCATTTTGCATGTCCGGCGGTGGTTCCGGCGAGTCGAGCCGGTGGTTCCGGCGTGTCCAGCAAGTGTTTCCGGTCTGTCCGGCAGGTGGTTCTGGCGTGACCGGCACGAGGTTCTGGCACGTTTGAGAGTTGGTTCCGGCATGCCCGACAGGTGATTCCGGAGTGTCCGCCATGTGGTTCTGGCATACCCGGCAGGTGATTTAGGCATGTCCGACAGGTGTTTCTTGCAAGTCGAGCATTTGGCTCAGGCATGCTCAGCAGGTGCTTCCGGCGTGTCTGTCACGTGGTTCTGGAGTGTCTGAGAGCTGGTTCTGGCATGTCCGGCAGATTTTTCCGGAGTGTCCACAAAGTGGTTGTGGCATACCTGGCAGGTGATTTTAGCGTGTCAAGTAGGTGGTTCCAGCGAGTCGAGTAGGTGGTTCCAGCGTGCTCGTTAGGTGGTTCAGGCGGGTCTGGCAGGTTGTTTCGGTCTCTTCGGGGTGTGGTTCCGGCATCTCAGGCACATGGTTCAGGCACGTCTGAGAGGTGGTTCCGGCCGGCCCGACAGGTGTTTCCATGGTGTCCGCCAAGTGGTTCTGGCATAGCCGGCAGGTGATTTTGGCGTGTCCAGCAGGTGGTTTTGGCGAGTCGAGCAGGTGGTTCTGGCGTGCTCGGCAGGTGCTTCCGGTGTCATTGGCATGTGGTTCCGGCATGTCTGAGAGGTGGTCCCGGCAGGCCCGGCAGGTGGTTCCGGAGTGTCTGCCGAGTGCTTCTGGAGCCAGCCCGGCAGGTGATTCTGAAGAGTTCACCCAATGGTTGTGGCGTAGCCGGCAGGTGATTTTGGCGTGTCAGGAAGGTGGTTCCGGCTAGTTGAGCAGGTGGATCAGGCGTGCTCGCCAGGGGGTTCAGGCGGGTCTGGCAGGTGGTTTCGGTCTGTTCGGGGAGTGGTTCCGGCATCTCAGCACATGTTTCTGGCACGTCTGAGAGGTGTTTCCGGCCGGCCGGAGAGGTGTTTCCGGAGTGTCCGCCAAGTGGTTCTGGCTTAGCTGAAAGGTGATGTTGGCGTGACCGGCAGGTGGTTCCAGCCAGCCCGGCAGGTGAATTCCGGAGTGTCTGCCGTGTGGTTCTTTCGTAGCTGGCAGGTGATTTTGGCGTGTCCAGCAGGTGGTTCTGGCCAGCTCGGCAGGTGGTACCAGCGTGTCCGGAACATGGTTCTGGCACGTCTGAGAGATGGTTCCGACATGCCCGGCAGGTGATTCCGGAGTGTCCGGCATGTGGTTCTGGCACCTCTGAGAGGTGGTTCCGGCATGCCCGGCAGGTGGTTCCGGAGTGTTCGCCAAGTGGTTCTGGCGTAGCAGGCAGGTCATTTTGCATGTCCGGCGGTGGTTCCGGCGAGTCGAGCCGGTCGTTCCGGCGTGCTCGGCAGGTGCTTCCGGTGTCATTGGCATGTGGTTCCGGCATGTCTGAGAGGTGGTTCTGGCATGCCCTGCAGGTGATTCCGGAGTGTCCGGCATGTGGTTCTGGCACCTCTGAGAGGTGGTTCCGGCATGCCCGGTAGGTGGTTCCGGAGTGTCCGCCGAGTTGTTCTGGAGCCAGCCCGGCAGGTGATTCCGGAGTGTCCGGCATGTGGTTCTGGCACCTCTGAGAGGTGGTTCCGGCATGCCCGGCAGGTGATTCCGGAGTGTCCGGCATGTGGTTCTCGCACCTCTGAGAGGTGGTTCCGGCATGCCCGGCAGGTCGTTCCGGAGTGTCTGCCGAGTGGTTCTGGCGTAGTCGGCAGGTGATTCTGGCGTGTCCAGGAGGTGGTTCTGTGGAGAGGATCAGGTGGTTCCGGCATGCCCGGCAGGTGATTCCGGAGTGTCCGGCATGCGGTTCTGGCACCTCTGAGAGGTGGTTCCGGCATGCCCGGCAGTTGGTTTCGGAGTGTCTGCCAAGTGGTTCTGGAGTAGCCGGCAGGTGATTCTGGCGTATCCAGCAGGTGGTTCTGGGGAGTGGATCAGGTGGTTCCGGCATACTCGGCCGGTGGTACCGGCGTGTCCGGAACATGGTTCTGGCAAGTCTGAGAGGTGGTTCCGGCAGGCCCGACAGGTGATTCCGGAGTGTTCGCCAAGTGGTTCTGGCATAGCCGGCAGGTCATTTTGCATGTCCCGTGCTGGTTCCGGCGAGTCGAGCCGGTGGTTGCGGCGTATCCAGCAGGTGTTTCCGGTCTGTCCGGCAGGTGGTTCTGGAGTGACCGGCACGAGGTTCTGGCACGTCTGAGAGTTGGTTCCGGCATGCCCGACAGGTGATTCCGGAGTGTCCGCCACGTGGTTCTGGCGTACCCGGCAGGTGATTTTGGCGTGTCAGGCAGGTGTTTCTTGCAAGTCGAGCATTTGGCTCAGGCATGCTCAGCAGGTGCTTCCGGCATGTCTGGCACGTGGTTCTGGTGTGTCTGAGAGCTGGTTCTGGCATGTCCGGCAGATGATTCCGGAGTGTCCACCAAGTGGTTGTGGCATACCCGGCAGGTGATTTTAGCGTGTCAGGTAGGTGGTGCCGGCGAGTCGAGTAGGCGGTTCCGGCGTGCTCGGCAGGTGGTTCAGGCGGGTCTGGCAGGTGGTTTCGGTCTGTTCGGGGTGTGGTTCCGGCATCTCAGGCACATGGTTCTGGCACGTCTGATATGTGGTTCCGGCCGGCCGGACAGGTGTTTCCATGGTGTCCGCCAAGTGGTTCTGGCATAGCTGGCAGGTGATGTTGGCGTGACCGTCAGGTGGTTCCAGCCAGCCCGGCAGGTGATTCCGAAGCGTTCACCAAATGGGTGTGGCGTAGCCGGCAGGTGATTTTGGCGTGTCCAGCAGGTGGATTTGGCGAGTCGAGCAGGTGGTTCCAGCGAGCTCGGCAGGTGATACCGGCGAGTCCGGAACATGGTTCTGGCACGTCTGAGAGATGGTTCCGGCTTGCTCAGCAGGTGATTCGGGAGTGTCCGGCATGTGGTTGGCACCTCTGAGAGGTGGTTCCGGCATGCCAGGCAGGTGATTCTGGAGTGTTCGGCAAGTGGTTCTGGAACCTCTGAGAGGTGGTTCCGGCATGCCCGGCAGGTGGTTCCGGAGTGTCTGCCGAGTGGTTCTGGCGTAGTCGGCAGGTGATTCTGGGGTGTCCAGCAGGTGGTTCTGGGGAGTGGATCAGTTGGTTCCGGCATACTCGGCAGGTGGTACCGGCGTGTAAGGAACATGGTTCTGGCAAGTCTGAGAGGCGGTTCCGGCATGCCCGACAGGTGATTCCATGGTGTCCGCCAAGTGGTTCTGGCATAGCTGGCAGGTGATATTGGCGTGACCGGCAGGTGGTTCCAGCAAGCCCGGCAGGTGATTCCGAAGAGTTCACCAAATGGTTGTGGCGTAGCCGGCAGGTGATTTTGGCGTGTCCAGCAGGTGGTTTTGGCGAGTCGAGCAGGTGGTTCTGGCGTGCTTCGCAGGTGCTTCCGGTGTCATTGGCATGTGGTTCCGGCATGTCTGAGAGGTGGTTCCGCCATGCCCGGCAGGTGATTCAGGAGTGTTCGCCAAGTGGTTCTGGCGTAGCCGGCAGGTGATTTTGCATGTCCGGCAATGGTTACGGCTAGTCGAGCCGGTGGTTCCGGCATGTCCAGCAGGTGGTTCCGGCATGCTCGGCAGGTGATTCCGGAGTGTCCGGCATGTGGTTCTGGCACCTCTGAGAGGTGGTTCCGGCATGCCCGGCAGGTGATACCGGAGTGTCCAGTATTTGGTTCTGGCACCTGTGAGAGGTGGTTCCGGAATGCCCGGCATGTGATTCCGGAGTGTCTGCCGAGTGGATCTGGCGTAGCCGGCAGGTGATTTTGGCGTGTCCAGCAGGTGGTTCCGGCGAGCTCGGCAGGTGGTTCCGGCATGTCCGGGACATGGTTCTGGCACGTCTGAGAGATGGTTCCGGCATGCCCGGCAGGTGATTCCGGAGTGTCCGTCATGTGGTTCTGGCGCCTCTGAGAGTTGGTTCCGGCATGCCCGGCAGTTGGTTATGGAGTGTCTGCCGAGTGGTTCTGGCGTAGCCGGTAGGTGATTCTGGCGTATCCAGCAGGTGGTTTTGGGGAGTGGATCAGGTGGTTCCGGCATACTCGGCAGGTGGTACCGGCGTGTCCGGAACTTGGTTCTGGCAAGTCTGAGAGGTGGTTCCGCCATGCCCGACAGGTGATTCCAGAGTGTTCGCCAAGTGGTTCTGGCGTAGCCGGCAGGTCATTTTGCATGTCCGGCGGTGGTTCCGGCGAGTCGAGCCGGTGGTTCCGGCGTGTCCAGCAAGTGTTTCCGGTCTGTCCGGCAGGTGGTTCTGACGTGACCGGCACGAGGTTCTGGCACGTCTGAGAGTTGGTTCCGGCATGACCGACAGGTGATTCCGGAGTGTCCGCCACGTGGTTCTGGCGTACCCGGCAGGTGATTTTGGCGTGTCAGGCAGGTGTTTCTTGCAAGTCGAGCATTTGGCTCAGGCATGCTCAGCAGGTGCTTCCGGCGTTTCTGTCACGTGGTTCTGGTGTGTCTGAGAGCTGGTTCTGGCATGTCCAGCAGATTTTTCCGGAGTGTCCACAAAGTGGTTGTGGCATACCCGGCAGGTGATTTTAGCGTGTCAGGTAGCTGGTTCCACCGAGTCGAGTAGGTGGTTCCAGCGTGCTCGGCAGGTGGTTCAGGCCGGTCTGGCAGGTGGTTTCGGTCTCTTCGGGGTGTGGTTCCGGCATCTCAGGCACATGGTTCTGGCACGTCTGAGAGGTTGTTCCGGCCGGCCCGACAGGTGTTTCCGTGGTGTCCGCCAAGTGGTTCTGGCATAGCTGGCAGGTGATGTTGGCGTGACCGGCAGGTGGTTACAGCCAGCCCGGCAGGTGATTCCGAAGAGTTCACCAAATGGTTGTGGCATAGCCGGCAGGGGATTTTGGCGTGTCCAGCAGGTGGTTTTGGCGAGTCGAGCAGGTGGTTCTGGCGTGCTCGGCAGGTGCTTCCGGAGTCATTGGCATGTGGTTCCGGCATGTCTGAGAGGCAGGTCATTTTGCATGCCCGGCAGGTGATTCCGGAGTGTTCGCCAAGTGGTTCTGGAGTAGCCGGCAGGTGATTTTGCATGTCTGGCAATGGTTCCGGCGTGTCGAGCCGGTGGTTCCGGCATGCCCGGCAGGTGATTCCGGAGTGTCCGGCATGTGGTTCTGGCACCTCTGCGAGGTGGTTCCAGCATGCCCGGCAGGTGATACCGGAGTCTCCGGCATTTGGTTCTGGCACCTCTGAGAGGTGGTTCCGGAATGCCTGGCATGTGATTCCGGAGTGTGTGCCGTGTGGTTCTGGCGTAGCTGGCAGGTGATTTTGGCGTGTCCGGCAGGTGGTTCCACCGAGCTCGGCAGGTGGTACCAGCGTGTCCGGAACATGGTTCTGGCACGTCTGAGAGATGGTTCCGGCATGCCCGGCAGGTGATTCCGGAGTGTCCGGCATGTGGTTCTGGCACCTCTGAGAGGTGGTTCCGGCATGCCCGGCAGGTGATCCTGGAGTGTTCGGCATGTGGTTCTGGCACCTCCGAGAGGTGGTTCCGGCATGCCCGGCAGGTGGTTCCGGAGTGTCTGCCGAGTGGTTCTGGTGTAGTCGGCAGGTGATTCTGGCGTGTCCAGCAGGTGGTTCTGGGGAGTGGATCAGGTGGTTCCGGCATACTCGGCAGGTGGTACCGGCGTGTCCACAACATGGTTCTGCCAAGTCTGAGAGGAGGTTCCGGCACGCCCGACAGGTGATTCCGGAGCGTCCACCAAGTATTTCTGGCATACCCGGCAGGTGATTTTGGCATCCGGCAGGTGTATCTTGCGAGTCGAGCAGGTGGCTCAGGCATGCTCAGCTGTTGCTTCCGACGTCTCTGGCACGTGGTTCTGGTGTGTCTGAGAGCTGGTTCTGGCATGACCGGCAGATGATTCCGGAGTGTCCCCAAGTGGTTCTTGTATACCTGGCAGGTGATTTTGGCGTGTCAGGAAGTTGGTTCCGGCTAGTTGAGCAGGTGGATCAGGCGTGCTCGCCAGGGGGTTCAGGTGGGTCTGGCAGGTGGTTTCGGTCTGTTCGGGGAGTGGTTCCGGCATCTCAGGCACATGGTTCTGACACGTCTGAGAGGTGGTTCCGACCGGCCCGACAGGTGTTTCCATGGTGTCCGCCAAGTGGTTCTGGCATAGCTGGCAGGTGATGTTGGCGTGACCGGCAGGTGGTTCCAGCAAGCCCGGCAGGTGATTCCGAAGAGTTCACCATATGGTTGTGGCGTAGCCGGCAGGTGATTTTGGCGTGTCCAGCAGGTGGTTTTGGCGAGTCGAGCAGGTGGTTCTGGCGTGCTCGGCAGGTGCTTCCGGTGTCATTGGCATGTGGTTCCGGCATGTCTGAGAGGTGGTTCCGGCAGGCCCGGCAGGTGGTTCCGGAGTGTCTGCCGAGTGGTTCTGGAGCCAGCCCGGCAGGTGATTCCGAAGAGTTCACCAAATGGTTGTGGCGTAGCCGGCAGGTAATTTTGGCGTGTCAGGAAGGTGGTTCCAGCTAGTTGAGCAGGTGGATCAGGCGTGCTCGCCAGGGTGTTCAGGCGGGTCTGGCAGGTGGTTTCGGTCTGTTCGGGGAGTGGTTCCGGCATCTCAGGCACATTGTTCTGGCACGTCTCAGAGGTGGTTCCGGCCGGCCGGAGAGGTGTTTCCGGAGTGTCCGCCAAGTGGTTCTGGCGTAGCTGAAAGGCGATGTTGGCGAGACAGGCAGGTGGTTCCAGCCAGCCCGGCAGGTGATTCCGGAGTGTCTGCCGTGTGGTTCTGGCGTAGCTGGCAGGTGATTTTGGTGTGTCCAGCAGGTGGTTCCGGCGAGCTCGGCAGGTGGTACCAGCGTGTCCGGAACATGGTTCTGGCACCTCTGAGAGATGGTTCCGGCATGCCCGGCAGGTGATTCCGGAGTGTCCATCATGTGGTTCTGGCACCTCTGAGAGGTGGTTCCGGCATGCCCGGCAGGTGGTTCCGGAGTGTCTGCCGAGTGATTCTGGCGTAGTCGGCAGGTGATTCTGTCGTGTCCAGCTGGTGGTTGTGGGGAGTGGATCAGGTGTTTCCGGCATACTCGGCAGGTGGTACCGGCGTGTCCAGAACATGGTTCTGGCAAGTCTGAGAGGCGGTTCCGTCATGCCCGACAGGTGATTCCGGAGTGTTCGCCAAGTGGTTCTGGCGTAGCCGGCAGGTCATTTTGCATGTCCAGCGGTGGTTCCGGCGAGTCGAGCTGGTGGTTCCGGCGTGTCCGGCAGGTGGTTCTGGCGTGACCGGCACGAGGTTCTGGCACGTCTGAGAGTTGATTCCGTCATGCCAGACAGGTGATTCCGGAGTGTCCGCCACGTGGTTCTGGCGTACCCGGCAGGTGATTTTGGCGTGTCTGGCAGGTGCTTCTTGCAAGTCGAGCTTTTGGCTCAGGCATGCTCAGCAGGTGCTTCCGGCGTGTCTGGCACGTGGTTCTGGTGTTTCTGAGAGCTGGTTCTGGCATGTCCGGCAGATGATTCCAGAGTGTCCAACAAGTGGTTGTGGCATACCCGGCAGGTGATTTTAGCGTGTCAGGTAGGTGGTTCCAGCGAGTCGAGTAGGTGGTTCCGGCGTGCTCGGCAGGTGGTTCAGGCGGGTCTGGCAGGTGGTTTCTTCTGTTCGGGGTGTGGTTCCGGCATCTCAGGCACATGGTTCTGGCACGTCTGATAGGTGGTTCCGGCCGGCCCGACAGGTGTTTCCATGGTGTCCGCCAAGTGGTTCTGGCATAGCTGGCAGGTGATGTTGGCGTGACTGGCAGGTGGTTCCAGCCAGCCCGGCAGGTGATTCCGAAGCGTTCACCAAATGGTTGTGGAGTAGCCGGCAGGTGATTTTGGAGTGTCCAGCTGGTGGATTTGGCGAGTCGAGCAGGTGGTTCTGGCGTGCTCGGCAGGTGCTTCCGGTGTCATTGGCATGTGGTTCCGGCATGTCTGAGAGGTGTTTCCGCCATGCCCGGCAGGTGATTCCGGAGTGTTCGCCAAGTGGCTCTGGCGTAGCCGGCAGGTGATTTTGCATGTCCGGCAATGGTTCCGGCGAGTCGAGCCGGTGGTTCCGGCATGTCCGGCAGGTGGTTCCGGCATGCCCGGCAGGTGATTCCGGAGTGTCCGGCATGTGGTTCTGGCACCTCTGAGAGGTGGTTCCGGCATGCCAGGCAGGTGATTCTGGAGTGTTCGGCAAGTGGTTCTGGAACCTCTGAGAGGTGGTTACGGCATGCCCGGCAGGTGGTTCCGGAGTGTCTGCCGAGTGGTTCTGGCGTAGTCGGCAGGTGATTCTGGCATGTCCAGCAGGTGGTTCTGGGGAGTGGATCAGTTGGTTCCGGCATACTCGGCAGGTGGTACCGGCGTGTAAGGAACATGGTTCTGGCAAGTCTGAGAGGCGGTTCCGGCATGCCCGACAGGTGATTCCATGGTGTCCGCCAAGTGGTTCTGGCATAGATGGCAGGTGATATTGGCGTGACCGGCAGGTGGTTCCAGCAAGCCCGGCAGGTGATTCCGAAGAGTTCACCAAATGGTTGTGGCGTAGCCGGCAGGTGATTTTGGCGTGTCCAGCAGGTGGTTTTGGCGAGTCGAGCAGGTGGTTCTGGCGTGCTTGACAGGTGCTTCCGGTGTCATTGGCATGTGGTTCCGGCATGTCTGAGAGGTGGTTCCGCCATGCCCGGCAGGTGATTCCGGAGTGTTCGCCAAGTCGTTCTGGCGCAGCCGGAAGGTTATTTTGCATGTCCGGCAATGGTTACGGATAGTCGAGCCGGTGGTTCCGGCATGTCCAGCAGGTGGTTCCGGCATGCTCGGCAGGTGATTCCGGAGTGTCCGGCATGTGGTTCTGGCACCTCTGAGAGGTGGTTCCGGCATGCCCGGCAGGTGATACCGGAGTGTCCAGTATTTGGTTCTGGCACCTGTGAGAGGTGGTTCCGGAATGCCCGGCATGTGATTCCGGAGTGTCTGCCGAGTGGTTCTGGCGTAGCCGGCAGGTGATTGTGGCGTGTCCAGCAGGTGGTTCCGGCGAGCTCGGCAGGTGGTTCCGGCATGTCCGGGACATGGTTCTGGCACGTCTGAGAGATGGTTCCGGCATGCCCGGCAGGTGATTCCGGAGTGTCCGTCATGTGGTTCTGGCACCTCTGAGAGGTGGTTCCGGCATGCCCGGCAGTTGGTTACGGAGTGTCTGCCGAGTGGTTCTGGCATAGCCGGCAGGTGATTCTGGCGTATCCAGCAGGTGGTTTTGGGGAGTGGATCAGGTGGTTCCGGCATACTCGGCAGGTGGTACCGGCGTGTCCGGAACTTGGTTCTGGCAAGTCTGAGAGGTGGTTCCGGCATGCCCGACAGGTGATTCCGGAGTGTTCGCAAAGTGGTTCTGGCGTAGCCGGCAGGTCATTTTGCATGTCCGGCGGTGGTTCCGGCGAGTCGAGCCGGTGGTTCCGGCGTGTCCAGCAAGTGTTTCCGGTCTGTCCGGCAGGTGGTTCTGGCGTGACCGGCACGAGGTTCTGGCACGTTTGAGAGTTGGTTCCGGCATGCCCGACAGGTGATTCCGGAGTGTCCGCCATGTGGTTCTGGCATACCCGGCAGGTGATTTAGGCATGTCCGACAGGTGTTTCTTGCAAGTCGAGCATTTGGCTCAGGCATGCTCAGCAGGTGCTTCCGGCGTGTCTGTCACGTGGTTCTGGAGTGTCTGAGAGCTGGTTCTGGCATGTCCGGCAGATTTTTCCGGAGTGTCCACAAAGTGGTTGTGGCATACCTGGCAGGTGATTTTAGCGTGTCAAGTAGGTGGTTCCAGCGAGTCGAGTAGGTGGTTCCAGCGTGCTCGTTAGGTGTTTCAGGCGGGTGTGGCAGGTTGTTTCGGTCTCTTCGGGGTGTGGTTCCGGCATCTCAGGCACATGGTTCAGGCACGTCTGAGAGGTGGTTCCGGCCGGCCCGACAGGTGTTTCCATGGTGTCCGCCAAGTGGTTCTGGCATAGCCGGCAGGTGATTTTGGCGTGTCCAGCAGGTGGTTTTGGCGAGTCGAGCAGGTGGTTCTGGCGTGCTCGGCAGGTGCTTCCGGTGTCATTGGCATGTGGTTCCGGCATGTCTGAGAGGTGGTCCCGGCAGGCCCGGCAGGTGGTTCCGGAGTGTCTGCCGAGTGCTTCTGGAGCCAGCCCGGCAGGTGATTCTGAAGAGTTCACCCAATGGTTGTGGCGTAGCCGGCAGGTGATTTTGGCGTGTCAGGAAGGTGGTTCCGGCTAGTTGAGCAGGTGGATCAGGCGTGCTCGCCAGGGGGTTCAGGCGGGTCTGGCAGGTGGTTTCGGTCTGTTCGGGGAGTGGTTCCGGCATCTCAGCACATGTTTCTGGCACGTCTGAGAGGTGTTTCCGGCCGGCCGGAGAGGTGTTTCCGGAGTGTCCGCCAAGTGGTTCTGGCTTAGCTGAAAGGTGATGTTGGCGTGACCGGCAGGTGTTTCCAGCCAGCCCGGCAGGTGAATTCCGGAGTGTCTGCCGTGTGGTTCTTTCGTAGCTGGCAGGTGATTTTGGCGTGTCCAGCAGGTGGTTCTGGCCAGCTCGGCAGGTGGTACCAGCGTGTCCGGAACATGGTTCTGGCACGTCTGAGAGATGGTTCCGACATGCCCGGCAGGTGATTCCGGAGTGTCCGGCATGTGGTTCTGGCACCTCTGAGAGGTGGTTCCGGCATGCCCGGCAGGTGGTTCCGGAGTGTTCGCCAAGTGGTTCTGGCGTAGCAGGCAGGTCATTTTGCATGTCCGGCGGTGGTTCCGGCGAGTCGAGCCGGTCGTTCCGGCGTGCTCGGCAGGTGCTTCCGGTGTCATTGGCATGTGGTTCCGGCATGTCTGAGAGGTGGTTCTGGCATGCCCTGCAGGTGATTCCGGAGTGTCCGGCATGTGGTTCTGGCACCTCTGAGAGGTGGTTCCGGCATGCCCGGTAGGTGGTTCCGGAGTGTCCGCCGAGTTGTTCTGGAGCCAGCCCGGCAGGTGATTCCGGAGTGTCCGGCATGTGGTTCTGGCACCTCTGAGAGGTGGTTCCGGCATGCCCGGCAGGTGATTCCGGAGTGTCCGGCATGTGGTTCTCGCACCTCTGAGAGGTGGTTCCGGCATGCCCGGCAGGTCGTTCCGGAGTGTCTGCCGAGTGGTTCTGGCGTAGTCGGCAGGTGATTCTGGCGTGTCCAGGAGGTGGTTCTGTGGAGAGGATCAGGTGGTTCCGGCATGCCCGGCAGGTGATTCCGGAGTGTCCGGCATGCGGTTCTGGCACCTCTGAGAGGTGGTTCCGGCATGCCCGGCAGTTGGTTTCGGAGTGTCTGCCAAGTGGTTCTGGAGTAGCCGGCAGGTGATTCTGGCGTATCCAGCAGGTGGTTCTGGGGAGTGGATCAGGTGGTTCCGGCATACTCGGCCGGTGGTACCGGCGTGTCCGGAACATGGTTCTGGCAAGTCTGAGAGGTGGTTCCGGCAGGCCCGACAGGTGATTCCGGAGTGTTCGCCAAGTGGTTCTGGCATAGCCGGCAGGTCATTTTGCATGTCCCGTGCTGGTTCCGGCGAGTCGAGCCGGTGGTTGCGGCGTATCCAGCAGGTGTTTCCGGTCTGTCCGGCAGGTGGTTCTGGAGTGACCGGCACGAGGTTCTGGCACGTCTGAGAGTTGGTTCCGGCATGCCCGACAGGTGATTCCGGAGTGTCCGCCACGTGGTTCTGGCGTACCCGGCAGGTGATTTTGGCGTGTCAGGCAGGTGTTTCTTGCAAGTCGAGCATTTGGCTCAGGCATGCTCAGCAGGTGCTTCCGGCATGTCTGGCACGTGGTTCTGGTGTGTCTGAGAGCTGGTTCTGGCATGTCCGGCAGATGATTCCGGAGTGTCCACCAAGTGGTTGTGGCATACCCGGCAGGTGATTTTAGCGTGTCAGGTAGGTGGTGCCGGCGAGTCGAGTAGGCGGTTCCGGCGTGCTCGGCAGGTGGTTCAGGCGGGTCTGGCAGGTGGTTTCGGTCTGTTCGGGGTGTGGTTCCGGCATCTCAGGCACATGGTTCTGGCACGTCTGATATGTGGTTCCGGCCGGCCGGACAGGTGTTTCCATGGTGTCCGCCAAGTGGTTCTGGCATAGCTGGCAGGTGATGTTGGCGTGACCGTCAGGTGGTTCCAGCCAGCCCGGCAGGTGATTCCGAAGCGTTCACCAAATGGGTGTGGCGTAGCCGGCAGGTGATTTTGGCGTGTCCAGCAGGTGGATTTGGCGAGTCGAGCAGGTGGTTCCAGCGAGCTCGGCAGGTGATACCGGCGAGTCCGGAACATGGTTCTGGCACGTCTGAGAGATGGTTCCGGCTTGCTCGGCAGGTGATTCGGGAGTGTCCGGCATGTGGTTGGCACCTCTGAGAGGTGGTTCCGGCATGCCAGGCAGGTGATTCTGGAGTGTTCGGCAAGTGGTTCTGGAACCTCTGAGAGGTGGTTCCGGCATGCCCGGCAGGTGGTTCCGGAGTGTCTGCCGAGTGGTTCTGGCGTAGTCGGCAGGTGATTCTGGGGTGTCCAGCAGGTGGTTCTGGGGAGTGGATCAGTTGGTTCCGGCATACTCGGCAGGTGGTAGCGGCGTGTAAGGAACATGGTTCTGGCAAGTCTGAGAGGCGGTTCCGGCATGCCCGACAGGTGATTCCATGGTGTCCGCCAAGTGGTTCTGGCATAGCTGGCAGGTGATATTGGCGTGACCGGCAGGTGGTTCCAGCAAGCCCGGCAGGTGATTCCGAAGAGTTCACCAAATGGTTGTGGCGTAGCCGGCAGGTGATTTTGGCGTGTCCAGCAGGTGGTTTTGGCGAGTCGAGCAGGTGGTTCTGGCGTGCTTCGCAGGTGCTTCCGGTGTCATTGGCATGTGGTTCCGGCATGTCTGAGAGGTGGTTCCGCCATGCCCGGCAGGTGATTCAGGAGTGTTCGCCAAGTGGTTCTGGCGTAGCCGGCAGGTGATTTTGCATGTCCGGCAATGGTTACGGCTAGTCGAGCCGGTGGTTCCGGCATGTCCAGCAGGTGGTTCCGGCATGCTAGGCAGGTGATTCCGGAGTGTCCGGCATGTGGTTCTGGCACCTCTGAGAGGTGGTTCCGGCATGCCCGGCAGGTGATACCGGAGTGTCCAGTATTTGGTTCTGGCACCTGTGAGAGGTGGTTCCGGAATGCCCGGCATGTGATTCCGGAGTGTCTGCCGAGTGGATCTGGCGTAGCCGGCAGGTGATTTTGGCGTGTCCAGCAGGTGGTTCCGGCGAGCTCGGCAGGTGGTTCCGGCATGTCGGGACATGGTTCTGGCACGTCTGAGAGATGGTTCCGGCATGCCCGGCAGGTGATTCCGGAGTGTCCGTCATGTGGTTCTGGCGCCTCTGAGAGTTGGTTCCGGCATGCCCGGCAGTTGGTTATGGAGTGTCTGCCGAGTGGTTCTGGCGTAGCCGGTAGGTGATTCTGGCGTATCCAGCAGGTGGTTTTGGGGAGTGGATCAGGTGGTTCCGGCATACTCGGCAGGTGGTACCGGCGTGTCCGGAACTTGGTTCTGGCAAGTCTGAGAGGTGGTTCCGCCATGCCCGACAGGTGATTCCAGAGTGTTCGCCAAGTGGTTCTGGCGTAGCCGGCAGGTCATTTTGCATGTCCGGCGGTGGTTCCGGCGAGTCGAGCCGGTGGTTCCGGCGTGTCCAGCAAGTGTTTCCGGTCTGTCCGGCAGGTGGTTCTGACGTGACCGGCACGAGGTTCTGGCACGTCTGAGAGTTGGTTCCGGCATGACCGACAGGTGATTCCGGAGTGTCCGCCACGTGGTTCTGGCGTACCCGGCAGGTGATTTTGGCGTGTCAGGCAGGTGTTTCTTGCAAGTCGAGCATTTGGCTCAGGCATGCTCAGCAGGTGCTTCCGGCGTTTCTGTCACGTGGTTCTGGTGTGTCTGAGAGCTGGTTCTGGCATGTCCAGCAGATTTTTCCGGAGTGTCCACAAAGTGGTTGTGGCATACCCGGCAGGTGATTTTAGCGTGTCAGGTAGCTGGTTCCACCGAGTCGAGTAGGTGGTTCCAGCGTGCTCGGCAGGTGGTTCAGGCCGGTCTGGCAGGTGGTTTCGGTCTCTTCGGGGTGTGGTTCCGGCATCTCAGGCACATGGTTCTGGCACGTCTGAGAGGTTGTTCCGGCCGGCCCGACAGGTGTTTCCGTGGTGTCCGCCAAGTGGTTCTGGCATAGCTGGCAGGTGATGTTGGCGTGACCGGCAGGTGGTTACAGCCAGCCCGGCAGGTGATTCCGAAGAGTTCACCAAATGGTTGTGGCATAGCCGGCAGGGGATTTTGGCGTGTCCAGCAGGTGGTTTTGGCGAGTCGAGCAGGTGGTTCTGGCGTGCTCGGCAGGTGCTTCCGGAGTCATTGGCATGTGGTTCCGGCATGTCTGAGAGGCAGGTCATTTTGCATGCCCGGCAGGTGATTCCGGAGTGTTCGCCAAGTGGTTCTGGAGTAGCCGGCAGGTGATTTTGCATGTCTGGCAATGGTTCCGGCGTGTCGAGCCGGTGGTTCCGGCATGCCCGGCAGGTGATTCCGGAGTGTCCGGCATGTGGTTCTGGCACCTCTGCGAGGTGGTTCCAGCATGCCCGGCAGGTGATACCGGAGTCTCCGGCATTTGGTTCTGGCACCTCTGAGAGGTGGTTCCGGAATGCCTGGCATGTGATTCCGGAGTGTGTGCCGTGTGGTTCTGGCGTAGCTGGCAGGTGATTTTGGCGTGTCCGGCAGGTGGTTCCACCGAGCTCGGCAGGTGGTACCAGCGTGTCCGGAACATGGTTCTGGCACGTCTGAGAGATGGTTCCGGCATGCCCGGCAGGTGATTCCGGAGTGTCCGGCATGTGGTTCTGGCACCTCTGAGAGGTGGTTCCGGCATGCCCGGCAGGTGATCCTGGAGTGTTCGGCATGTGGTTCTGGCACCTCCGAGAGGTGGTTCCGGCATGCCCGGCAGGTGGTTCCGGAGTGTCTGCCGAGTGGTTCTGGTGTAGTCGGCAGGTGATTCTGGCGTGTCCAGCAGGTGGTTCTGGGGAGTGGATCAGGTGGTTCCGGCATACTCGGCAGGTGGTACCGGCGTGTCCACAACATGGTTCTGCCAAGTCTGAGAGGAGGTTCCGGCACGCCCGACAGGTGATTCCGGAGCGTCCACCAAGTATTTCTGGCATACCCGGCAGGTGATTTTGGCATCCGGCAGGTGTATCTTGCGAGTCGAGCAGGTGGCTCAGGCATGCTCAGCTGTTGCTTCCGACGTCTCTGGCACGTGGTTCTGGTGTGTCTGAGAGCTGGTTCTGGCATGACCGGCAGATGATTCCGGAGTGTCCCCAAGTGGTTCTTGTATACCTGGCAGGTGATTTTGGCGTGTCAGGAAGTTGGTTCCGGCTAGTTGAGCAGGTGGATCAGGCGTGCTCGCCAGGGGGTTCAGGCGGGTCTGGCAGGTGGTTTCGGTCTGTTCGGGGAGTGGTTCCGGCATCTCAGGCACATGGTTCTGACACGTCTGAGAGGTGGTTCCGACCGGCCCGACAGGTGTTTCCATGGTGTCCGCCAAGTGGTTCTGGCATAGCTGGCAGGTGATGTTGGCGTGACCGGCAGGTGGTTCCAGCAAGCCCGGCAGGTGATTCCGAAGAGTTCACCATATGGTTGTGGCGTAGCCGGCAGGTGATTTTGGCGTGTCCAGCAGGTGGTTTTGGCGAGTCGAGCAGGTGGTTCTGGCGTGCTCGGCAGGTGCTTCCGGTGTCATTGGCATGTGGTTCCGGCATGTCTGAGAGGTGGTTCCGGCAGGCCCGGCAGGTGGTTCCGGAGTGTCTGCCGAGTGGTTCTGGAGCCAGCCCGGCAGGTGATTCCGAAGAGTTCACCAAATGGTTGTGGCGTAGCCGGCAGGTAATTTTGGCGTGTCAGGAAGGTGGTTCCAGCTAGTTGAGCAGGTGGATCAGGCGTGCTCGCCAGGGTGTTCAGGCGGGTCTGGCAGGTGGTTTCGGTCTGTTCGGGGAGTGGTTCCGGCATCTCAGGCACATTGTTCTGGCACGTCTCAGAGGTGGTTCCGGCCGGCCGGAGAGGTGTTTCCGGAGTGTCCGCCAAGTGGTTCTGGCGTAGCTGAAAGGCGATGTTGGCGAGACAGGCAGGTGGTTCCAGCCAGCCCGGCAGGTGATTCCGGAGTGTCTGCCGTGTGGTTCTGGCGTAGCTGGCAGGTGATTTTGGTGTGTCCAGCAGGTGGTTCCGGCGAGCTCGGCAGGTGGTACCAGCGTGTCCGGAACATGGTTCTGGCACCTCTGAGAGATGGTTCCGGCATGCCCGGCAGGTGATTCCGGAGTGTCCATCATGTGGTTCTGGCACCTCTGAGAGGTGGTTCCGGCATGCCCGGCAGGTGGTTCCGGAGTGTCTGCCGAGTGATTCTGGCGTAGTCGGCAGGTGATTCTGTCGTGTCCAGCTGGTGGTTGTGGGGAGTGGATCAGGTGTTTCCGGCATACTCGGCAGGTGGTACCGGCGTGTCCAGAACATGGTTCTGGCAAGTCTGAGAGGCGGTTCCGTCATGCCCGACAGGTGATTCCGGAGTGTTCGCCAAGTGGTTCTGGCGTAGCCGGCAGGTCATTTTGCATGTCCAGCGGTGGTTCCGGCGAGTCGAGCTGGTGGTTCCGGCGTGTCCGGCAGGTGGTTCTGGCGTGACCGGCACGAGGTTCTGGCACGTCTGAGAGTTGGTTCCGTCATGCCAGACAGGTGATTCCGGAGTGTCCGCCACGTGGTTCTGGCGTACCCGGCAGGTGATTTTGGCGTGTCTGGCAGGTGCTTCTTGCAAGTCGAGCTTTTGGCTCAGGCATGCTCAGCAGGTGCTTCCGGCGTGTCTGGCACGTGGTTCTGGTGTTTCTGAGAGCTGGTTCTGGCATGTCCGGCAGATGATTCCAGAGTGTCCAACAAGTGGTTGTGGCATACCCGGCAGGTGATTTTAGCGTGTCAGGTAGGTGGTTCCAGCGAGTCGAGTAGGTGGTTCCGGCGTGCTCGGCAGGTGGTTCAGGCGGGTCTGGCAGGTGGTTTCTTCTGTTCGGGGTGTGGTTCCGGCATCTCAGGCACATGGTTCTGGCACGTCTGATAGGTGGTTCCGGCCGGCCCGACAGGTGTTTCCATGGTGTCCGCCAAGTGGTTCTGGCATAGCTGGCAGGTGATGTTGGCGTGACTGGCAGGTGGTTCCAGCCAGCCCGGCAGGTGATTCCGAAGCGTTCACCAAATGGTTGTGGAGTAGCCGGCAGGTGATTTTGGAGTGTCCAGCTGGTGGATTTGGCGAGTCGAGCAGGTGGTTCTGGCGTGCTCGGCAGGTGCTTCCGGTGTCATTGGCATGTGGTTCCGGCATGTCTGAGAGGTGTTTCCGCCATGCCCGGCAGGTGATTCCGGAGTGTTCGCCAAGTGGCTCTGGCGTAGCCGGCAGGTGATTTTGCATGTCCGGCAATGGTTCCGGCGAGTCGAGCCGGTGGTTCCGGCATGTCCGGCAGGTGGTTCCGGCATGCCCGGCAGGTGATTCCGGAGTGTCCGGCATGTGGTTCTGGCACCTCTGAGAGGTGGTTCCGGCATGCCAGGCAGGTGATTCTGGAGTGTTCGGCAAGTGGTTCTGGAACCTCTGAGAGGTGGTTACGGCATGCCCGGCAGGTGGTTCCGGAGTGTCTGCCGAGTGGTTCTGGCGTAGTCGGCAGGTGATTCTGGCATGTCCAGCAGGTGGTTCTGGGGAGTGGATCAGTTGGTTCCGGCATACTCGGCAGGTGGTACCGGCGTGTAAGGAACATGGTTCTGGCAAGTCTGAGAGGCGGTTCCGGCATGCCCGACAGGTGATTCCATGGTGTCCGCCAAGTGGTTCTGGCATAGATGGCAGGTGATATTGGCGTGACCGGCAGGTGGTTCCAGCAAGCCCGGCAGGTGATTCCGAAGAGTTCACCAAATGGTTGTGGCGTAGCCGGCAGGTGATTTTGGCGTGTCCAGCAGGTGGTTTTGGCGAGTCGAGCAGGTGGTTCTGGCGTGCTTGACAGGTGCTTCCGGTGTCATTGGCATGTGGTTCCGGCATGTCTGAGAGGTGGTTCCGCCATGCCCGGCAGGTGATTCCGGAGTGTTCGCCAAGTGGCTCTGGCGCAGCCGGAAGGTTATTTTGCATGTCCGGCAATGGTTACGGATAGTCGAGCCGGTGGTTCCGGCATGTCCAGCAGGTGGTTCCGGCATGCTCGGCAGGTGATTCCGGAGTGTCCGGCATGTGGTTCTGGCACCTCTGAGAGGTGGTTCCGACATGCCCGGCAGGTGATACCGGAGTGTCCAGTATTTGGTTCTGGCACCTGTGAGAGGTGGTTCCGGAATGCCCGGCATGTGATTCCGGAGTGTCTGCCGAGTGGTTCTGGCGTAGCCGGCAGGTGATTTTGGCGTGTCCAGCAGGTGGTTCCGGCGAGCTCGGCAGGTGGTTCCGGCATGTCCGGGACATGG